>NC_083469.1:0-247500 GCF_030014155.1 Tachysurus vachellii
ACCCCAACCCTAATCCTAACCTCAGTCCTGAAACCCAACCCCAATCCTAAAGTAGGGCCCCGACCTTAAGCCCTAACTCTAACCCTAATTCCTGGCTTTACACTTGTATGAAAACTAATATTTTTTTTGAAGAGGGGTATTTCTTAATCCTAGCTTGTTTTAGTTACTAATTATTTGGGTACGTTCAAGTATATGTTGATCTATTTATTTTCTTTGTCTAATACTAGTTTTTATATGTTTCTGTGTATAGATGTGTACATGTACATATGTATATGCATATGTTTTGTTATTTAGTATAACTTATTTTATATATTATATATTATATATTATATATTGTATATTATTTTTATAGATTTATATATATATATATATATATTTTAAGTATAAAACGGTATATAACATTAAATAATAGAATTTGTTATTATGATTTATTATATATTATTAGGTTATATCATCATTTTTTTTCATTAATAACACCCTGCTCTATATATGTTTTATATCTTACTATTTTTCATAACAAAAAAAAGGGAAGGAACATTTGGCCAACAAAAAAGATTTGGGAGAGAAAAGGGAGGGGCCGCGTGTGTGTGTGTGAGGGAGGCTGTATACAGGGGAGAGGAACAGAGGCTGCTCATTTCGGGTTTGGCTTTTGACAGAGCAACATCTCCTTATTGTTTGATGCCTGTAGCCAAACTTTTTTTTCCATTATTATTGGTGATTGTGCCCTAGCCTGAAGAAGACCGTAGCGGTCGAAACGTCGCGACAGGGCACAGTTTTTTTTGGGGAGTTTTCAGTTTTGATGCTGTTTTAGTTTGATTTTTCGTTTTGGATTATTGAAAACATTTCATTTAGTTACTTTACATTCTTAAAATTGAAAAAAACAACATAAAAATACAAAAACCAAAAAAAAGTAATAACAAAACAATAAAAACAATATTTTCATTTGTTTAAAACATTTTATTGTCACAGACAGAGATAAGTTTTGGTTGTTCATGAGCCATAGGGCTCAACAGCAGTGGACGGAGGTCCGCTACAATAGACGGGGAGTATCTTCCCGTAGCACGGTTTCTCAGGCACGGCCCGGGGATCGATGGAGAGCGGAATCACGAGGGATGGCCTGTGCATTTCCGGTCCCTCGAGAGGGGGTACCGGTTCCTTGCTTTTTCCCTAACCCTAACCCTAACCCTAACAATAAACCCTAACCCTAACCCTAACCCTAACCCTAACCCTAATTTTTAGAACCCTACACCTAACTCTCAGCCCTAAACATAACCGTTTCTAGCCCTAGGGTTTAGAGCCCTAAGCCTAACCCTAAAACTTAACCGTTAGCCCTAAACCTAATTCCCAGCCCTAAACATAACCGGAGATTTAAAGCGCGTTCGTAACCCTAATTTTCCGAACCGTAAACCTAACTCTTAGCCCTAAACATAACCTTAGGCGTCGTCTGAGGTCGGAACCCTAATTCGGACCGACCTCCAACTCTAGAAGAGCGCTTTAAGCTCGTAACTATAAATAGGCGGTGTTTCTTCGTTCGCCGTGACGGTGGTGGCCGAAAACGAGGCCCGAGTGGCAGGCCCGTGCACAACGTTGGCTCTGGGTCACTCCCGGAACCACGGTCTTTTCCCCTAACCTAACCCAGCCAGTGCCGCCCTCGGACACCTCGTTGGAAGCCATCTCCACGTGACGCGTGATCCTGGTGGGCAGAGGTTAAAAAACTTTAACTGTTAACCTCAATAAAATTAACACAACGTAATGTTTTGATATAGACACCCACCGAGGCACCCCATTAGTTGGGGGCGACAGTTTCGATGCTTATCCATGAGCACGTGCTGTAGCGATCGGGCCGAATGACACGGGCGATCCGTGCTCTATGGGCGGCCGAACAGAAAGGCGCCGGGGCGTAAGCGCGAGGGATATAAGAGGGACGGGAAGCGTAAGCGCATCGTAGTCTCAAGGGTCATCGGTTACGTTTCCGGAGCACGGTTTGGGATTAGCCCGAATCTAGCGTAGGGGTCTGCCGCCCTCGACGCAGGATACCGAGGAGAAAGGCCAAGAATGACCCATGACTTTTCTCGTGCCACCCTCAGAGGTCTGGTCCACCCTGAAGGCGAATGGCGATCGTTAGCTTAGGCTCTGGTTGCGTGCCTCGACCACCGAGCAGATGCCCGCTTCGTATTGCCCTTAATAGATCTCCGCTGGCCTTGTAGTGACCCTAAAATAGGCGCCCGCCGGCCCAATCTTACCCCATTCAGAGCGTTAAAGCTCAGGCATGAAAACGGAGATTCAAGCGCAGAAATAGGCGTCGTAGGTTATTAGGCCTAAAGTTAATTTAATTAAAATAATTAATTTTCTAAATAGGTTAATAATCACGGATTAGATTTAAAATAAGGGGGAGATCGTAACTACGCTCCGTCCTGCTAAAATAATGTTTGGACCGGAAACTTAGGCCTGAACTCTAAATTAGAGGCGTTTATTAGCTATTTTAATTTAAATTAGTAAACTCTTATCTTAGCAGCGATCCAAAATCCCTTTAAATCCAACGTGAGACGTGCCTTGACCCAATTCCAACCAGTTAAATGGTGGTTAAGAGGTTTTAGGCCCATAATTTGCATAACTCCGCCCATAAAGTCAATTTTGGAGTACATTTTAACTAATAACTCCAAAACGACAAAAGATAGAGAGAAAGCGTTTTTTGCGACGTGTTAGCCATAACAAAATATATAAACTACAATATAAAGTGAAAATTCACCCTCAGTGAGAAAATTAGGCCGATTAGGGATCTGGACTGGCCTCCCACTGAAAAAAGCTTAACTTGGCTGGGAATTATACTGTCTTTTTGAGAGATTTTTCCTAGAGGGCTACCCAGTAGAAGCTTGTTGACCTGATCCGGGGTCATCCGCTGGGATCTGTGGGCTCAACATATGCTTCGCGGGGCACAGCACTCTGCCCGTGTGGTCCCGGAAACCTGGCGGTGTTAACAAAAAGGGCCACTGGCAGAGAGGTGAGTCATGGTCTTCTACCTGTCTTCACCTTGTTTAAATGTGTTGAAAATGTTTATTGTGTGACGGTTCAGGTATGATGATAGTAATGTGCAGCTTTAACACTATAGTGGTAAATAGGACTCTAAATGTAATCATTTATCTTAATGAATAAACAAATCAAGAAGATTATTTTCTTAAAAAATGATCTTCATCCTAATAAGTAAATAAATAAATAATTTGTTCTCTTAAATAATTATCCTTTATCTTAGTAAATAAATAAATAAATTGTTTATCCAATTGGCTATGGGACACGAGCCGAGGAGTGATCGCCCTACGGCTGGCCGCCATGGATGAGGGTGTATAGTAATGAAAGGCTGAAACACCCTGTGACTCTATGGTTTACTACTGATGACGTGTCTCACTATTTAGGATGTCGTCGGGCTAAAGAGGGCTTTTATTTTAGTCTGTACCCTTAGCCCTAAATAGCATTTAGTGCGTTTTCCATTCCTGAACCCTAAACATAACCGCAGGTTTCCATTTTTAAGCCCTAAACATAACCATGTTTCTAGCTCTGGTGGTTGGAGCCCTAAACCTAACCCTAAAACTTAACCCTAAACTTAACCCTAATTTTTAGAACCCTACACCTAACTCTCAGCCCTAAACATAACCGTGTTTCTAGCCCTAGGGTTTAGAGCCCTAAGCCTAACCCTAACCGTTAGCCCTAAACCTAATTCCCAGCCCTAAACATAACCGGAGATTTAAAGCGCGTTCGTAACCCTAATTTTCCGAACCGTAAACCTAACTCTTAGCCCTAAACATAACCTTAGGCGTCGTCTGAGGTCGGAACCCTAATTCAGACCGACCTCCAACTCTAGAAGAGCGCTTTAAGCTCGTAACTATAAATAGGCGGTGTTTCTTCGTTCGCCGTGACGGTGGTGGCCGAAAACGAGGCCCGAGTGGCAGGCCCGTGCACAACGTTGGCTCTGGGTCACTCCCGGAACCACGGTCTTTTCCCCTAACCTAACCCTAACCCTAACCCCCTAACCCTAACCCTAACCCTAACCCTAACCCTCTTGATATAGACACCCACCGAGGCACCCCATTAGTTGGGGGCGACAGTTTCGATGCTTATCCATGAGCACGTGCTGTAGCGATCGGGCCGAATGACACGGGCGATCCGTGCTCTATGGGCGGCCGAACAGAAAGGCGCCGGGGCGTAAGCGCGAGGGATATAAGAGGGACGGGAAGCGTAAGCGCATCGTAGTCTCAAGGGTCATTGGTTACGTTTCCGGAGCACGGTTTGGGATTAGCCCGAATCTAGCGTAGGGGTCTGCCCGCCCTCGACGCAGGATACCGAGGAGAAAGGCCAAGAATGACCCATGACTTTTCTCGTGCCACCCTCAGAGGTCTGGTCCACCCTGAAGGCGAATGGCGATCGTTAGCTTAGGCTCTGGTTGCGTGCCTCGACCACCGAGCAGATGCCCGCTTCGTATTGCCCTTAATAGATCTCCGCTGGCCTTGTAGTGACCCTAAAATAGGCGCCCGCCGGCCCAATCTTACCCCATTCAGAGCGTTAAAGCTCAGGCATGAATACGGAGATTCAAGCGCAGAAATAGGCGTCGTAGGTTATTAGGCCTAAAGTTAATTTAATTAAAATAATTAATTTTCTAAATAGGTTAATAATCACGGATTAGATTTAAAATAAGGGGGAGATCGTAACTACGCTCCGTCCTGCTAAAATAATGTTTGGACCGGAAACTTAGGCCTGAACTCTAAATTAGAGGCGTTTATTAGCTATTTTAATTTAAATTAGTAAACTCTTATCTTAGCAGCGATCCAAAATCTCTTTAAATTCCACTTTAGACGGGCTTTGACCCATTTCCAACCAGTTAAATGGTGGTTAAGGGGTTTCAGGCCTATAATTTGCATAACTCCGCCCATAAAGTCAATTTTGGAGTACATTTTAACTAATAACTCCAGAATGACAAAAGATAGAGAAAAAGCGTTTTTTGCGGCGTGTTAGCCATAATAAAATGTATAAACTACGATATGAAGTGAAAATTCACCCTCAGTGAGAAAATTAGGCCGATTAAGGATCTGGACTGGCCTCCCACTGAAAAAAGCTTAACTTGGCTGGGAATTATACTGTCTTTTTGAGAGATTTTTCCTAGAGGGCTACCCAGTAGAAGCTTGTTGACCTGATCCGGGGTCATCCGCTGGGATCTGTGGGCTCAACACATGCTTCGCGGGGCACAGCACTCTGCCCGTGTGGTCCCGGAAACCTGGCGGTGTTAACAAAAAGGGCCACTGGCAGAGAGGTGAGTCATGGTCTTCTACCTGTCTTCACCTTGTTTAAATGTGTTGAAAATGTGTATTGTGTGACGGTTCAGGTATGATGATAGTAATGTGCAGCTTTAACACTATAGTGGTAAATAGGACTCTAAATGTAATCATTTATCTTAATGAATAAACAAATCAAGAAGATTATTTTCTTAAGAAATGATCTTCATCCTAATAAGAAAATAAATAAATAAATAAATTGTACTCTTAAATAATTATCTTTTATCTTAGTAAATAAATAAATAAATGGTTTATCCAATTGGCTATGGGACACGAGCCGAGGAGTGATCGCCCTACGGCTGGCCGCCATGGATGAGGGTGTATAGTAATGAAAGGCTGAAACACCCTGTGATTCTATGGTTTACTACTGATGACGTGTCTCACTATTTAGGATGTCGTCGGGCTAAAGAGGGCTTTAATTTTAGTCTGTACCCTTAGCCCTAAATAGCATTTAATGCGTTTTCCATTCCTGAACCCTAAACATAACCGCAGGTTTCCATTTTTAAGCCCTAAACATAACCATGTTTCTGGCTCTGGTGGTTGGAGCCCTAAACCTAACCCTAAAACTTAACCCTAAACTTAACCCTAATTTTTAGAATCCTACACCTAACTCTCAGCCCTAAACATAACCGTGTTTCTAGCCCTAGGGTTTAGAGCCCTAAGCCTAACCCTAAAACTTAACCGTTAGCCCTAAACCTAATTCCCAGCCCTAAACATAACCGGAGATTTAAAGCGCGTTCGTAACCCTAATTTTCCGAACCGTAAACCTAACTCTTAGCCCTAAACATAACCTTAGGCGTCGTCTGAGGTCGGAACCCTAATTCAGACCGACCTCCAACTCTAGAAGAGCGCTTTAAGCTCGTAACTATAAATAGGCGGTGTTTTTCCGTTCGCCGTGACGGTGGTGGCCGAAAACGAGGCCCGAGTGGCAGGCCCGTGCACAACGTTGGCTCTGGGTCACTCCCGGAACCACGGTCTTTTCCCCTAACCTAAACCCAACCCTAATCCTAAATCTAGCAAACCCCGACCCTAACCCCAACCCTAATCTTAACCTCAGTCCTGAATCCCAACCCCTATCCTAAAAGTAGGGCCTTAGCCTTAAGCCCTAACCCTACATTTGTATAAAAACCCTAATATTTTTTTTGCAGGTGGATATTTCTTAACCCTAGTTGGTTTTAGTTTTAATTATTTGGGTACGTTCAATTATATATTTATTGTTTTATTTATTTACTTTGTTTAATACTAGTTTTTTTATATACGTGCATATATGTTATTTAATATACCTTATATATTAAACATTAGATAATATTATTATTATATATTATTGTTATATATATATAATTTTTTAAATATAAAACGGTATATTACATTGTATATTATATATTACTATTATTATATATTATTTTGTTATATAATTTACTATAAAGTATAAAAAATAAAAAACCACCCTGCTATATGTATATTTTTTTTTGTATGTGTGTATGCATGTATGCATGTATGTGTGTGTGTATATATATATATATATGTATATATATATGTATATGGATATAACCTTACATTTTGATAAAAACAAAAGGAAAGGGGAATGATCATTTTGCCAAAGGAAAAGATTTTGGAAGGAAAAGGGAGGGGCCCCGTGTGTGTGTGTGTGAGGGAGACTATTTACAGGGGAGAGGAACAGAGGCTGCTCATTTTGGGTTTGGCTTTTCACAGAGCAACATCATTTCACTGCTTTACGCTTATAGCCAATGTGATTGTTTTTCTTTTTTCATTCTTCTTTCTTCTTTCCTTTGGATCATTGTGTGTTGTACCCTTGCCTGAGGAAGACCGCAAAGGTCGAAACGTCGCGACAGGGTACAAAAAAATTTTTTTTGGGGGGAGTTTTTCAGTTTTGATGGTATTTTGGTTTTATTTTTCATTCTGGATTATTAATAACATTTCGTTTAGTTACTTTACATTCATAAAATTGAAAAGAAACAAAACAAAAAAAATATAAAAAATACAAAAATTAATAACAAAAAAATAAAAACAATATTTTCATTTGGTTATATTTTGTTGTCACGTACAAAGATAAATTTTGGTTGTTTATGAGCCATAGAGCTCCACAGCAGTGGACGGAGGTCCACTACAGTAAACGGGGAGTATCTTCCCATAACATGTTTTTTCAGACACGGCCAGGGGATCGACGGAGAGCGGACTCCCGGGGGATGGCCCGTGCATTTCCGGTCCCTCAAGAGAGGGTACCGGTTCCTTGCTTTTTCCCTAACCCTAACCCTAACCCTAGCCCTAAATAGCATTTAATGCGTTCTCCATTCCTGAACCCTAAAACATAACCGCAGGTTTCCATTTCTAAGCCCTAAACATAACCATGTATCTAGCTCTCGTGGTTGGAGCCCTAAACCTGATTCTTAGAACCCTAAACCTAATTCTCAGCCCTAAACATAACCGTGTTTCTAGCCCTAGGGTTCAGAGCCCTAAGCCTAACCCTAAAACTTAACCGTTAGCCCTAAACCTAATTCCCAGCCCTAAACATAACCGGAGATTCGTAACCCTAATTTTTCGAACCGTAAACCTAACTTTTAGCCCTAAACATAACCGTAGGCGTCGTCTGAGGTCGGAACCCTAATTTAGACCGACCTCCAACTCTAGAAGAGCGCTTTAAGCTCGTAACTCTAAATAGGCGATGTTTTTTCGTTCGTCGTGACGGTGGTGGCCGAAAACGAGGCCCGAGTGGCAGGCCCGTGCACAACGTTGGTTCTGGGTCACTCCCAGAACCACAGCCTTTTCCCCTAACCCTAACCCTAACCCTTAACCGTTAGCCCTAAACCTAATTCCCAGCCCTAAACATAACCGGAGATTTAAAGCGCGTTCGTAACCCTAATTTTCCGAACCGTAAACCTAACTCTTAGGCGTCGTCTGAGGTCGGAACCCTAATTCAGACCGACCTCCAACTCTAGAAGAGCGTTTTAAGCTCGTAACTATAAATAGGCAGTGTTTTTTCGTTCGCCGTGACGGTGGTGGCCGAAAACGAGGCCCGAGTGGCAGGCCCGTGCACAACGTTGGCTCTGGGTCACTCCCGGAACCACGGTCTTTTCCCCTAACCTAACCCAGCCAGTGCCGCCCTCGGACACCTTGTTGGACGCCATCTCCACGTGACGCGTGATCCCGGTGGGCAGAGGTTAAAAAACTTTGACTGTTAACCTCAATAAAATAAACAAAACCTAATGTCTTGATATAGACACCCACCGAGGCACCCTATTAGTTGGGGGCGACAGTTCCGCTGCTTATTCATGAGCACGTGCTGTAGCGATCGGTCGGCACGATACGGGTGATCAGAGAGGCGCAGAGACTCAAGCGCGAGAGATATGGGAGGGACCCGGGGCGTAAGCGCATTACGGCGTTAAGGGTTATGGGTTACGCTTCCGGAGCACGGTTTGGGATTAGCCCGAATCTAGCGTAGGGGTCCGCCGCCCTCGACGCAGGATACCGAGGAGAAAGGCCAAGAATGACCCAGGATTTCATGCCACCCTCAGAGGACTTGCCCACCCTGCAGGCGAAAGGCGATCATTAGCTTAGGCTCCTGTTGCGTGCCTCAAGCACCCGGCCGATGCTTGCCTCGGTTAACCCTTTATGGAGCTCCGCTGGCCTTGTGTGACCCTAAGATAGTCACCCGCCGGTCCAATCTTACCCCGTTCAGAGCGTTAAAGCTCAGGCATGAAGACAGATTCAAGTGAAGAAATAGGCGTCGTAGGTTATTAGGCCTAAAATTACTTTAATTTACAATAACTTAATTAATCTTCTAAATAGGTAAATAATCACGGATTACACTTATATAATAAGGGTGAGATCGTAACTATGCTCCATCCTGCTAAAAAAATGTTTAGACCTGAAACTTTGGCCTGAACTTTAAATTAGAGGCGTTTATTAGCTATTTTAATTTAAATCATTAAACTCTTACCTTAGCAGCGATCTAAAATCCCGTTAAATTCAACTTTAGATGGGCTTTGACCCAATTCCAACCACTTGAGTGGCGGTTAAGAGGTTTTAGACCCATAATTTACATAACTCCGCCCATAAAGTCAGTTTTGGAGTACATTTTAACTAATAACTCCAAAACGACAAAAGATAGAGAGAAAGCGTTTGTGGCGACGTGTTAGCCATGATAAAATGTATAAACTACAATATAAAGTGAAAATTCACCCTCAGTGAGGAAATTGGGCTGATTAAGGATCTGGACTGGCCTCCCATTGAAAAAGCTTAACTTGGCTGGGAATTATACTGTCATTTTGAGAGATTTTTCCTAGAGGGCTACCCAGTAGAAGCTTGTTGACCTGATCCGGGGTCATCCGCTGGGATCTGTGGGCTCAACATATGCTTCGCGGGGCACAGCACTCTGCCCGTGTGGTCCCGGAAACCTGGCGGTGTTAACAAAAAGGGCCACTGGCAGAGAGGTGAGTAATCTTAACCCTAACCATAACCGATAAACTCCAATTCGGACCGCTAGGCTAACCAGACTCCAAACCCAACCAGTTTTAGCCCTATAATTCCCTAATATTACAATTTGGCTCTAAAAAAACCTAAAAACAAAATCCAAAACTTATTTGCAAAAGATAACTTTCAAAATTGACCCAAAAAACATCTTGAATTGGATCTAATAACTCTGCATCTAAAACAGACCTAATACGTAGAACTTGATTACCTAATTCGACCTAGCTAGTTAATTGAATTGATTAAATTGAATGATTAAAATTTTAATTCATTAATTAATATAATTGTTGGATTAATGTAGCTTATTAATTGATTGATTTATTAGTTGGTTGGTGGTTCAAATTAATTTGTTACTTAATTTAATTTTAATTGATTAAAAATTAAATAAACCTGATTGGGATAATTTTAATTTGGACTAATACGCTAATCCGGACTCTGTTTCCTTGACAACGCAATTTGGCTCTAAATACCCCTAATCGAAGCTCTAAAATATTTATCATTCCCTAAAAATTAAAAAATTAACCCAAACCCACTTGGAATTGAAATTAGGACCCTAAATCAAAATATAATCACCCAAAATCTAATTGGAATCGTTCCAAATTGGAATACTACACTAATCCGGACTCTAAATCGTATTTTTATATATATTTTATTCATAATTATATTTATTTATGTATTTTTATTAATTATGTCCAAAAAATACATAATTAATGCTGCAGATGATGCCGTTTCAACATAGGCTCCGCCTAAATGCACAGAGAGGATTCTGGGAACAGAATCAAAGGCTAATATCTCGGCAACCGTTCGAGCTATCGACATGCCGTTTTTTTTGCCGTGTGCATCATGTTCTACTGTTTCAGAAGACATCAAAATAAAAAAAAACACACCAGAAATTTTATATTTCTATCCTCTGTGGGAAAACGGTTCACAGATATGTAGTGTCGGCTTGATCCATGGAGATTCGAGCTGGGGGTGCGGCTGCGTTAGTAGAAGCCTGATTGTTTCCCGAAACTATTCCATCGGAACAACGTAGGGAAGGAATCCGCTGACGTACGCTTAACCCATGGGGACCCAACCCAGTAGAAGCTTGATGGCTTCCTGAAAGATTTCATTTTGGAATTCGTAAGGAGGTCATCCGCTGGATTGCTACCCAGCCAGGGCCATCTGGAGGTGACGCTTTTTGCGTTGCGCTCTAGACCTCTGGTTTTAGCTAGGACAGGGAACGAACTGAGCATCTCGGATACCTAGCGGTGTTAACGAAGGGGTTCTTGGCTAGTGCCCTTGCCATGCTTCCCGGACCCGTGAGCTGCGGCCGTCGGACCCGTTCGCAGACCCTAGGTGAGTATTCGGCCTCCGAGGTGAGTTTTCGGCCTCCACGGGTCTTCTAGGACGGCGTTGGACTCCTTTCACGGACACGTTCGCTGACCCTGCCCGCTTGTCTCGGGAAACCTTGCGGTGTTAACGAGAGACATTCTGGGGGGTGAGGTAAGTTGCCGGCCTCCCTGGGTCCACTAGGACAGCACGCAGGGCGGTGGTCTGGGGCCAACAGACCTTAAATGGGGCCAAGTCTTCTACTGGTGGCTAGCACCAACCACACGACAGTCCATCATGCACCTCACTACACTCACACCAGATTACCTTCCTAAGGTTTTAAATTTCTTAGAAAATAGTCTGGCGAACAGTTGGATAGAAACACTACTCAAGTAATCTTGGCGCTGTAATTTTGCCACTATTACTGTCTATAATTATAACAATAAATAGGAGAAACTAAAATAAGATAGGGAAAGATAGTGTATTGCTGGTAGCTAAAGCTTAACCATTTTCACACCTAAACTCACTCTAAACGCAATTTTCACGCCTAAACACACTCTGCTCTCCTTCACGTCCGCTCTCATCTTTTAGGACTAAATGATAGATGGTATAAATAAATAAATAAATAAATACATAGATAAAATAGGTTAATAGGCAAAATAGTTCATTGACTCCACCAATACGGAGGAGTTACTTAGCTTTAGCATTAGTCAACTTCTGATTGGACATGGGACATAAGCCAAGGCTTGATCGACCTATGGCTGGCCGCCTCAGAGGAGGGTGTACAGTGATCAAAGGCCGAAACGCCCGGTGAATCTGAGGTGCACTGCTGATGATGTGTCCTAAAATTCATAAAATGTTTGTTTTTAATTCCTTAAATAGGCCAATAATTCTAAAATGTTTTTTTTCAATAAATAAATAAATAACATACCTGAACTAAAAACCTTAAAACTTGCTGACATTGGAGATTGACCCACTCATTCCGGTGGCTCACCTCCCTTGTTATCTCAAAAACCCAGTGGGGTCTCAACCAAAACAAAGTTCTGACAGAGCGATAGCTGTGCAATAACATGCGTCGGCCCGTGCCTTTCCCTTGTCTCCCTATTCAAACCGCGCAGGTTAAGACCCTGTGATGGGGGGAGTCATTGTATACTTTCAAAAACCTAACCCTAACCCTATCCTAACCCTAACCCTAACCTAATCTTAACCCTAACCATAACCGATAAACTCCAATTCGGACCGCTAGGCTAACCAGACTCCAAACCCAACCAGTTTTAGCCCTAAAATTCCCTAATATTACAATTTGGCTCTAAAAAACCTAAAAACAAAATCCAAAACTTATTTGCAAAAGATAACTTTCAAAATTGACCCAAAAAACATCTTGAATTGGATCTAATAACTCTGCATCTAAAACAGACCTAATACGTAGAACTTGATTACCTAATTCGACCTAGCTAGTTAATTGAATTGATTAAATTGAATGATTAAAATTTAAATTAATTAATTAATATAATTGTTGGATTAATGTAGCTTATTAATTGGTTGGTGGTTTAAATTAATTTGTTACTTAATTTAATTTTAATTGATTAAAAATTAAATAAACCTGATTGGGATAATTTTAATTTGGACTAATACGCTAATCCGGACTCTGTTCGAACCCATAATCGAAGCTCTAAAATATTTATCATTCCCTAAAAATTAAAAAATTAACCCAAACCCACTTGAAATTGAAATTAGGACCCTAAATCAAAATATAATCACCCAAAATCTAATTGGAATCGTTCCAAATTGGAATACTACACTAATCCGGACTCTAAATCGTATTTTTATATATATTTTATTCATAATTATATTTATTTATGTATTTTTATTAATTATGTCCAAAAATACATAATTAATGCTGCAGATGACGCCATTTCAACATAGGCTCCGCCTAAATGCACAGAGAGGATTCTGGGAACAGAATCAAAGGCTAATATCTCGGCAACCGTTCGAGCTATCGACATGCCGTTTTTTTTGCCGTGTGCATCATGTTCTCTCTTCTCTGGCTCTCAACGAAGGCGGTCGCATTTTCTCTCCCTCTCCTCCCCTCTACTTTCCCTGCTTTGCTTCTTTCGTCTCGTCTATTGTCTTATACTTTGAGAGACTCTCTCCGCACTGCTCTCCAAACTAAAATATCATGGATTTGATAAACTGGTCTCTCAATGCAATTGACAGCATCTTCTCGACGAGAAGCTTGGGTTCGGGGGAACCTGACTGCCCTGCCGGAACGTTTGCAGCTGGCTATACGATGGACGCGTGGGAGAGGTGGCGGGTCGTGTGTCTGGCGGCTCTTTCTGTGGAGGACATTGAAGATATCTACCTATTCGGAACCATGATAACAGGAGTTCTGCTGATTGGATTAGGCATTGCCCTGGTTTATCGAGAGAATCAGAAAACGGTAACAGCTGTTCAAAATCTCCCAAAGCTGTCCGTCATGATCGATGCAGTGGGCAGAGCGGTCAGCACTGAGGCTGGGACTAATAACCGCATTATGGGTAACATCACGATGAAGCTCACTGCTTTGGATACTGTTTTGGTTAACATCATGGAGAAGCTCACTGCTTGGAAAGAAAATCGGATCGATATGGAGACCAGAATGGACTAAGAGTGTAGTCGTGTAAATTGGAATGCGTCTACTCGCCCCAAGACTAAACAATCCCAATCTTATCTGCTTTCGGCTCCTCTCAACCAGCACTGGCCTCGGCCAAGGCCGCTGTTGGAACAACAATTCCCCCGGCAGAGCACTGCAGCGAGACGCTCTTGCGTTCCTTCCCCCACTTCTACAGACACCTGCTGATTGTTGACTCTCTTTGGGACTAATCAAGGTTGTCTCCATGGCAATTTGCTGTGTATCGCTATGACAATCTTGCGGACTGAGGCACACCAAGATTTGATGCCGGGAGCAACGACTCTCCAGGCCTACACTTACATACATACACACACACACACACACATACATATATAAAGATATGCACTCACCCCCCACCCCCCATCCCACGCCTTCGCCGCTTTGTACCGCCAGTCTGACAAGCGGGTCTGTGACCAGCGCCGAAAGGCCGCAGGACCTGATGGCTGCTTGCCTGTGCTGGATTACCTCCACCCCCCACTCCCCTCCCCTGTTGCAAGTCATGTGTTTATGGCGTACTGTTTATGTGCTTATGTTGCTGAGGTGTTTTTTTCTTGTTCCCACACTGTACTCCCCACCGGAGGATAGTCTGGGGGTTGTTGTTTTTTTTCTCCTCCCTTCCCTCATGTTATGCTGTATCTCTTCTCAATCCCCTGTCTTCCTGTCCTGTCCTCCCCTTGTATTGTATGTATTGTATGTATGGGCAGGTTGATGGCTAATTTCGCTGGTACCTGTGACCAGTGACAATAAAGGCTACTACTACTACTACTACTACTACTACTACTACTGTTTCAGAAGACATCAAAATAAAAAAACACACCAGAAATTTTATATTTCTATCCTCTGTGGGAAAACGGTTCACAGATATGTAGTGTCGGCTTGATCCATTGAGATTCGAGCTGGGGGGCGGCTACGTTAGTAGAAGAGTTAACCCTAACCCTAACCCTAACCCTAACTTTCCCACATGCCATGGACTATCATATGATCATGTGACATCTCTTTTGGATGGTAAAGTTTTAGGCTCTGGGTACCATGTGTACATGGACAATTTTTACACAAGTCCAAAGCTCTTAAAAGACTTGCTATCCATGCAGTTTGGTGCATGTGGGACGTACAGAGAGAACAGGAAAGATTGCCCTCGAAATGCAGATAATTCTCTCTCTAAAAACTCTCCTAGGGGATCCATCAGGTGGATTCGGGATGGGCCTCTTGTATTTGTGAAGTGGATAGACACACGAGAGGTCTCATTGTGTTCCACCATTCATTCTGCATATACAGGAGACACTGTGCAGAGGAGGGTGAATGTAAGGTAAATGGGAAACAAAGACATTTCCATGCACTGCACTTGTAACTGCATACAACCAGCACATGGGGGGGCATTGACCTGTCTGGTCAACTGTTACAATACTACACAGCATAGCACAAAACAATGAAGTGGTACAAAAAGATTTTTCTACACTTCTTGGACATCGCTGCCACCAACAGTTTCATTGTGCATAAAGAACTGTATGATGATGTGTCCCATAAAGAATTTATGGAACAACTTATTGCCGAGCCTTGTAGCGTCACACAGAAAGTAGTGCCAAAACGGACCAACTCTGATCATGTACCAGTTCCAGGAGCTGAACTGTCCTCTGATGTCAGAAATGTTGCCACTGCTGGCCGCAAGAGCTGTGTACATTGCAAAACATTGCATGGTAAGTACCACAAAACACCATGGAAATGCCTGGCATGCGATGTTCACCTGTGTCTTCAGTTGAACAGGAACTGCTTTCAAGAGTGGCACAGGGTTTTTGCATAGTATTGTAGTGTATTGTTTTATTGTTATTGTTGCACTTTTTTAAAATATATTTATTTAAATCATAGTATTGTAGCCCTACAGGCTAGGATTTGAGGAACCCTACTCTAGTGTATTGTGTTATTGTTTTTGTTGTACTCCTTTTTTTATTTTATACATACTGTACTGTATTGTTTTATTGTTATGCAATTCCCTTTTTAATGCTGTCCTTGTGTATTTTAAATAAACCACAAAGGAAACACATTCTTTCTTGTAGTACTGTACTTCTCACTCAGATCCTGGCTCAGTGATCCACAGCTCATTATGTAATCCACAGCTCATTATGCGACCTATTGTCTACAAAGCTGTCAGTCACAGCATGCGACGCCTCTTCGCATATGGCCTTTCAAAGTAGAAAGTGTCTTTTAAATTTTAAATCAATGTATTGTTTAATGTGAATGAGCAGGCAGGATGATTTTCACATGATTACAAAAAAAAAACCTACATTAGAAGATCTGTTTTCAAAAAGTCTTGTGAAAACATATTTACTATAGGTTTTGTGGCCTTATATCAGTGAGGTTTTTTTTTTGCTTTTTCAAAAACCACACATAAACCTTATTTTGTCAAAAAAACAAACACACATATAAGTTGTTTACATATTATGGTAGCCCAGTTTGTGCTGAATACAGTGTAATAAGTCTTTTGTCAATAATATATTTGAAAGCAACTAAAAAGAACCAAATGTAAGAGCATGTCAAAATCTCTCAAGGGGCCCAAAACACCCTCAGACTCCAGAGGGTTAAGCCTAAAACCTAGAAGTAAACAGAATATTAACTGTGATCACTAACCTAATCCTAGACCAAATGCGACAGAAATTCTTAATTTTATTAACTCAAAAGCACAAATCTAAACAGCTACAATACGATTTGACAGGTGTGTATATTTATGCAAATTAGGCAGATCCCATTGAATAATGGGAATAGTGATTTTATACATCTTTGTTTAATAACTTTAAAACTAAAAAAGTTAGAGACAAACCGTTTTTTTGTAAATGACAGTTTATGAGATGTAGAGCAAAATTAGCTGTTCACAATTTCGGTCAGTAGGGGTCACCGTTACCCCACCCTCCACGTGTTACTCAGGCCTTTTAATGATTTGGATTGGCCTCCCACTACAGGGAGGGAGTTACGCTTTCCTTCTGAGAGTGTGATCTCCCGGAGTCTACCCTGTAGAAGCTTGTTGGCCTGCATCGGGGTCATCCGCTGGTACCAACGGCCTCCACCCACCCTGCAGTGTGTTGTACTCTGACGGAGTGGCCCTGAAACCTTGCGGTGTTACTGGCAGAGAGCTAAGTGTCAGCTTTTATACACGTTAAACATAACAGACTAAAATTATTGGTAATAATAGACAAAATTCAATTGTTTCAATATTAGGCAAGGTTAGACATCCAGTACCTCAATTCTCAAATGTAAAGTAAAATTCAATTATATTTAGGCCTCAATCTTATAATTTGTTCCTGAAACCTAGACTTTTTTCCAAAAAAACCCCAATTTCAGTCTCACACCTACCCAACCTAGTCACCAGGCCATGGTGGGGGGGATGGGTAGGTGGGCAGTAATATGCCCAGTCAGGCATAGGGAGTTGACCTGCTCAGTCTAGTGGCTCTCTCCCACTCTGCTCTCCTTCACGTCCACTCTCATCTTATAGGAGCAAATGGTAGACATTTAATAAATAGATAAAATAGGTAAATAGTTCAATAAATCAATTATTACAGAGTAGATACTTAGCTTTAGAAATAATAAACTTCTGATTGGACATGGGACACAAGCCAAGGCTTGATTGACCTGCGGCTGGCCGCCTCAGAGGAGGGTGTATGGTGACTAAAGGCCAAAACATCCGATGAATCTGAGGTGCACTACTGATGATGTGTCCTGAAATTCATAAGACCATTTAAATTCACAAAATAGGGCAATAATTAATTTAAAATACTAAAATATTAAAATAAATAACAACACATTTAATAATAACAAATGTGACCTGCTCAGCCCAGTGGCTCATCAAAGGCCCATTTGGAACACAAAAAGAAAGAGTTCTGCCAGAGCAATAGCAGTGCAATAACATGCGCCGGCCAGTGCCCTATCTTTGGCTTCCTATCTCTCTCTCTCCGGTTTGTGATGGGGAAGTCATTGTACTTTTCAAAAAACTTACCCTAACCCTTTACAATAAAGTTGTTCCATGAAAATCTCATAGGAAACCCTTCACGTTGGCGGTTATTAAGCCTCTAATTAAGAAACCTAAACTAGATCCTAATGAACTATCAAATGACAAACCCATTTCTAACCTGCTGTTTATGTACAACATATTAGGAAAGGTTGTGTCTGTTCAGTTATGCTCCTTCTTACAGGAGAACAATATCTTTGAAGAGTTCCAGTCAGTTTTCAGGACTCATCATAGCACAAAAACAATGTCACAAATGACTTGTTCTTAGCCTTGGGACCAAGAGTGCACCTGAAAATAATTTCTACTTTATCAGAGTGATGCATACAACACTATAGCTCATGACATTCTACTAGACGGCTTATAAAATTACACAGGTTTTCAAGGACAGGCAAGATCGGATGATCTATGACAGGGATATTACTTATCGATCCAGAAACCAGTACACGGCTTTCACAATTCAATTTGCATTTAGAGGGATGTGCTGTTATCAATAGCTCAACACTGAAAGACCTGGGTCTTATATTAGATAGCAACTCGTCCTTTAAATATCATTTGTCCATATTACAAAGAAAGCCCTCTTCCACCTTAGAAATATTGCTAAGCTTTGAAACATCCTATCTGTTTCTGATGCTGAGAAGCTAGTTCATGTATTTATGAGCTCCATACACGTATATTTTAATGGATTACTATGTGCTTGTTATGGATCTTCAGTTAGCAGGCTACAGTTAGTGCAAAATGCGGCTGCCAGAGTTCCTACCAGGTCGAGAAAAAACAAACATAGAATGCCAATTTGATCATTCCTGCATTGCCTACCTGTTAAGTTTAGAATGGATTACAAACTATTTCAATTTAATTACAATGCTCTAATCGGTTTATTTCCAATATCTAACCATTCACACTCTTTGAGTTCACAAAACTACACCAGGTTAAGTATGTAACCCGGTTCCCTGAGAAGGGAACAAGACGCTGTGTCAGTGCTGATGTTATGGAGAGCTTCTGTGAGGAAGTTGTGTCTGAAGCGCTGTGCACACACGCCATTTTAATGGCTCGGGAAGGGCATGTGACGGTGTGATTACGCGCCAGCAAGTCCATATGAAGGCATCTATGTCACACTACTTCAGCTTCTATTTGTCTAAAGGAAGCGTGAGAGGCTGCCCGGGGCATGGCCAGCGTCAAAGCTGCGTCAGTGCTGAAGCTATGGGAACGCCAATACCCACGTTGCCACGCACCGGTCGATGACTGTGCCAGAGGCCGTGAGAGAGCATGAGCAGACTGGGAACAAACCATCAAAGGCCCTGCAGGACCTGGGACCTTGGAGAGGGGTCCAAGTCCAGGTTATAGAACCTGATTAAGGTGTGCAGAGAGGACCAACCTGTCACAGCACAAACATCTCCAAAGGGAACACCACTGGTCAAGGCACTGGATGAGGCAATACCCCTAGCGGAGTGAGCCTTGATGCCGAGAGGTGAGGCAAGACTGCACACCTCATAGGCCTGAGGGTGCAGAAAAGCCTTGGACATGCCAGGGGAAAAAATTCTAGGCAGGCAAGGGGGGCGATAGACAAGGCCTGCAAATCCCCCACTCTCTTGAGAGAGGCCAAGGATAAGAGCAGAGCCAACTTCAGGGTCAGAAACTTCTCAAAGGCTGACTCCATGGGCTCAAAGGGGGGCTACCAGCAGCCCCTCCAGGACCACAGAGAGGTCCCAGGAAGAAAGGTGCGGTCTGCAGGAAGGCCTCAGCCACCTGACATTACGCAGAAAGCGAGAGACCAGATGGTGCCTACCCAAGGAGGCCCTGAGGACAGGTTCATGGTTTGCAGCGATGGTGGCCATGTACACCTTTAGAGTAGATGGGGACAGGCCCAAGAAAAGCAAGACTACAAGAACCTCAGCACTGTACCGACCAGGCAGTGAACTGGATCCTGACAGTGTTCATCACCCCAGAGGCAAAAAAGCATCCACTTCAGAGCAGCTTCCTAGTGGAGGGAGCCCTAGCATTCAGTAGAGTCTCGGTCACCTCAGATGAGAGGCCTGCCTCTAGGAACTGGTCCCCCTCAGGGGCCAGACCTGAAGCTTCCACATCTTGTGGCAGGGGTGCAGGATTGCCCCCTGCACCTGAGAGAGGTGATCCTCCCTGACGGGAACCTCCCATGGAGTGCCGTTCAGGAGGAAGGCTAGGACTGTGAATCAACTCAAGAGGGCCAGTGAGGGGCAACTAGGAGTAGTCCTGGTCCTGGTGCACTCTGGCTAGGGCTTGCGGGAGCAGAGCTACCAGTGGGGGGTTGGGGGTGGGGGGGTGGATACAGATGTAGCCTCGGCCACGTCCATACCAAATCTGCTCCACCACGTGGGGGTGGAGACGTCACTCCCTGGGCCTCTCCACCTGCCTCGACAGGAAGTCTGCCTCCCTATTTACATGCCCTTGGATGAAAATTGCTCTCAGTGAAAGGAACCTGGTCTCTGCCCAGAGCAGAATCTGCTGTGCCAACCTTAAACAAGGCGCAATCGCAGACCGTCCTGATGATTGATATGGGGAACCCCCTCATTGCTGTCTATCCGTACTAAGACATGGAAGCCCCTGAGGTGTGGAAGAAAGTGTTAGAAACAGCCCTCATTTCCAGGCAGTTTATGTGCCATGAGAGATAAGGGCCCTCCCATAGATCTTGGGCAGGAAGGCCATCCTAGACTGCTCCCCAGCCCAAAAGCAAGGCGTCCGTCGAAAGAGTCCTGCGAAGGTGACACGCCCCTAGAGTGGGATTCAAGGTCAGAAACCAGGGTCTTACTACATAAGATTACTACATAAGAAGGGTAAAAAGCCAACAGCGCATAACCCTGAGGGGATGTCTGCGAGGATGAAAGCCCGCACCCCTGAGCCAGAGCTGGAATGGCCTCATATGAAGCAGACCCAAAGGGATAAAGTTGGCTGGTTCCGACATGAGGCTGAGCACCCTCTGTGCCTTGGCGACAGAGAGGCCTCGGCCTAGCCGAATAGCTTTCACCTCTGACAAGATGGAAGCCACCCGAGCGGGAGACAGATGTTCCCGCACGGTGGCGGACTCCCAAACTACCCCCCAGAAAGGTGGTTCTCTGAAAAGGAGAAAGCACACACTTTTCTGGGTTCAACCTGAGGCCTAGGGTTCCCCCCTCCCAATAACTTATGACAACATGCACCAGTCACTTTGTGCAGCATTGGTCTGCTCATTTTTCACTTTATCTGCATATGCCTTGCACTGCTTTATTTAAATTCCATTGTTAATATTATGCACATTGGGACTGAGATAAAGACAATTTCAATTCTCTATGTATGTACTGTACATGTGGAAGAGTTGACAATAAAGAAAACTTGAACTTGAACTTGAACTCATATGGGCAAGCACAGCATCTCAATGACTAGCCACCATAGCCTTCGACTGGGTCAGAATGAGCCAGTCATCCAGGTAATTCAGTACGCGGATGCCCCGGAGACACAACGGTGCCAGGGCAGTGTCCATGCACCTTGTTAACATGCGTTGTGAAAAGGGCTAGGCCCGCAGGTCCAAAATCAGACTCAGCCCCCCATCCTTCTTGGGGACAACAAAATATTGGCTCTAAAAGCCGGAGTCCCGCTCTGGGAGGGGAACATGCTCTATGGCCCTTTTCCTCAGGAGTGAGAGAAGTTCCTCTTGGAGGAACACCGCTTGGTGTCTGCCAACAATCGTGGGCAGCACACACTGGAAGCGCAGAGAACGGGAAGAGAACTGGATCCTGTAGCCTTTTCCTACGGTATCCAGGACCCACTGAGACACACCTGGCAGATGTTTCCCCGCTGCTTGGCTGTGTGATAGTGGTGTCAACCTCGTGCAGACCTCCCGGGTGTGCTGAAACTGGCAGATGCCAACCCAGGGAGATCTGTGCAAGGAAAAGGAGCAGGCACAGACCCTACTGCTCCCTGAAACACCGGAGGCGGCGGGGCAGGCAGTAGGGGAGCCTGAACGCAGCCGACTGGCATTTTACCTCCTGGTGCCTGTCGATGCCAGTACTCACTGCAAACAAGCCCTGAGGTGACTCCAGGGCATCCAGGAGAGAGGACCTATCCTTATCTTTAATATTAATTAAATTGAGCCACAGGTGCCTCTCCGTGGCAACCAGCGCAGCCATTGCACGGCCTATGGAGTGGGCCATCTGCTTTGTGGCACAGAGCGCAAAGTCAGTGGCTTGGTGGAGCTCAGATACCACCTGAGGTCCCAACCCCTGGTGACCATCGAGCTCTGTCAGCAGGTCAGCCTGGTAGGCCTACAAAACTGCCATGGTGTGCAAGGCCACACCTGCTTGGCCTGCTGCCATGTAGGCCTTACCCACAAGGTCTGAAGTAGTCCTACAAGGCTTGGATGGAAGGCAGGTTTCCCCCATGCAGGCGATGTAGGTGAGAGATAGCCCATAAGCGTCTCTTCAACAGGCATCACCCCATACCATGGCCTTCAAGCCCTATAATGGCTGAATAGTCAGACATGGCAGGAGAAAAAATACGCGCTGAAAATGGATTTCTCCAAGACCTCGACATGGAGGTCTGGGAAAAACGGCAGCCGCCCACGTGAAGGTGGCCTGCGCCCTGAAGTCAGAAAGCAATAGTCAAGCTTATAACGGACCACTTACTTCCTCTTCAGGCCAGTCTAATTTTAGCCTAGACACAGCGTGTGTCACCGCCTCGAGGAGCTCCTTGAACGCCTCTGATTGTGTCGGCTGTTAAGGGGGGGAGGCCCCCCCCCGCCCACATCGAGCTCCTCAGAGCCCGACGCGGAAAGCAGCATGCTCACTTCCGGGTTGGGAGAAATTGCAGCACGAGTTCCCGAAACCGAAATCGAGCGAACGGAGTTAGATTGACAGGACAAACAATTGACACACATACACAGAGCGCTTACTGAAGACAAAGAAGCTGGAGTAGTGTGAAGTAGATGCCCGTATATTAAAATAACGTGTGTGCACACAAAGCTTCAGACACAACTTCCTCACAGAAGCGTTCCCATAGCGTCAGAACTGACAGGGAAAGTGAACTCTGGACTTCCCAGAGTTCCCAGAATACCAAAGTCTACTTGAGGCAGTGAGTGGAGCATATTTGTAATTAGCTCCTGAACTTTGCAACAGCTTTCTGGACATTGTTCGGGGTTCAGACACACTGCCCCACTTTAAATGTTAGGTTACAGACATATCCCTTTAGCCAGGCATACACATAGCACATCCTATAACCTTGGGCTCCAGAACAACTGATCAAATGCACATTATCATCTAGTGCTTGCTAATGTTATGAACAGCAGTGTAAGGAATTCTCATCTATCGCCTGGACAGGGTAACCATTCTTTCATCTGCGCTTGGTGCAGGATAACCTAAAATTCAGCCTCTCGGACCTCTGCTCGATTTTTGTTCTCCACAAGCGCTTGGGGAAATCTCAATTAAACACACACGCGTCAGTCTTTCAAAGAGAAGTTCCAAAGTTCATTAGGAAGAGCAGGAATATATAGTCGTACAAGAAGAGGGAGGGTGTAGTGGGTGTGTGTGTTGGTATGTGTG
This sequence comes from Tachysurus vachellii, assembly GCF_030014155.1. Classification (NCBI taxonomy): domain Eukaryota; kingdom Metazoa; phylum Chordata; class Actinopteri; order Siluriformes; family Bagridae; genus Tachysurus; species Tachysurus vachellii. The sequence continues at coordinate 23,329 of NC_083469.1, forward strand.
TGTGCATCAGTGTTTAAGTGACCTCTCAGTTACCCCAATGAAGTCAGCTCTTGTCAGGGAAGTGAACCTATACTTCCCTTAGTTCCCATGTTTGGTAACATAAAGAATGATGATGGCAGGGCCATCTGTTTTAAGACTAATTATGGTAGGGACAAGAGTGTGTCTGTGTGTATGTGGGGGAGAATGTGTGTGTGTGTGTGTGTGTGTGTGTGTGAGAGAGAGAGAGAAAGAACAATGTGCTCTATACAGAAAGTCTGCAACATTACCAGAAAAGATTGTTTTATACAATTATTCTCACAAGCAGCTATGCTAATTTCTCTCCACTTGCTTCATAGATTTATATGAGTGTAAAGATTTGTATTTATGCCTCATGGTGTTTATTCCTAATATCATTTCAGGGAGCCTTTCCTTGCCATCAACACCTCTAGCTTGCTCATTTGAAATTTTAAATCTGCTTAATTTCTTTCTATAAAGCTGATTCTTGACAATGTCCAGTGTTAAAAGTGCTACACAATTCAAATTGAATTGATGTGAAATTAATAATTAACATTATAGAAACTCGCGACTAGGAGGGTGGGAACTTTCAATGTGTGTGCATTCAAAGACAAGTACAGTCACGATTAGCTCTGTTTTATCTACATATTCTTAGGCTAATCTTCAGCGTGCACACATTTCTGAACAAATATGTAGATTTTTAAATATTTACATTTTCCTATTGCTAACATTTATTTAACACTTTGCCCCCTCAGGTACACCACCCCATGCTAAACTTAACAATTAGAAAGAATAAATATTAGAAATCACAGGACTAGAGAAGCATGTGACCAGGAGGGTGGGAACCTGACCATGAGGCTTATTTAAAAGGGGAATGATGAACCTGTGGGATTTAGAACAGGTGCACATTTCAAGCTCGGAGACTAATTTCATACTGTAGTGTGTAACACTCAAGGTAAGTTCTTCTGGTGTGCATTTGCATTGGTTATGACAGAATGTGTTTTTAATTTTTCTCAAATAAAACACTATTAAGCTAGGTATGAGCAACATTAGCAAAGCTTTCACAGTTTTCCATCTGATGGAGCTGCTGAAATAAATTTCAGAATCATGAAGATGCTGCTTGTGACTCTGGCTCTTGCCCTTCTGCTGACCAGTGGTGAGTGACCTGAGCTTCAAGTTCATTTAAAGTCAAGGCCTATTGTCAAACTAAAACTTCAACGGATCTTGGAGTTAGGAAAAAATGTTAGTTTAAAAATCTAGAAAAAATATACTATATTTTTCAGTAAAATAAACATTGTATCTCTAAAACCTTTATCGTGTCTGGTCTCCACAGGTTCTGCCCTTAAATGTCACAAGTATACTTTTGATAGAAAATCTTCTATTGAAACCTGTACGAGTGGTCAAGACACCTGTGTTGCCAGAATAGTGTATTCCCCCAGAGGTACGTCTAATGTTACACCAAAAGATTTTATTGTTTTCTTTTTTGCCAGACCTGTTAAAGTTCAACATACCATCAGGTTCTCTGTAATAGGTGTGTGTGTGTGTGTGTGTGTGTGGAAATATTTAAAAATAAAGGTCTCCCAGCTTTTTTAAATGTTTTAATTACATTAATGAGTTTTGAACTGGTTTGCTAGAGAATGTCTACTTATATCTTTCTTCTCTTAACTCCCTCAGGTTCATTTCTTTCAAAGAGATGCTCAACACGGGCTGAGTGTGTAGAGATGCAGAAAACTAACAAATTTCCTGTTGCATGCTGTGGGACGGACCTTTGCAATAAAGATGTTCCATGAAAATCTCATAGGAAGTATCATGATTAATGATTTACATTAATGCAGTTTTCCTGTTGATTTTGTATCCCGCAGCTTTACCTGTACATGGGATTAGACAAAAAAATGTTCAGTGTATAAGTGTGAAAGTGATGTGCTGTTGAAATAAAATTATTTTGGCAAAAATACAACTCTGTGCAATTGAGAAAATGAAGATTTTACAAGTGTGTTAATACACTCACTGTCCACTTCAATAGGAACACCTGTACACCTAAACATTCATGAAGATATCTAATCAGCCAATCATATGGCAGCAGCACAATGCACAAAAAAAACTATGCCTAAAGTTCCACAAGTCCAACTGCAAGCCTTTAAGTATAGGACAGGAAGCGCTATATAAATCTATCACTACAGATATTTCAATGTTTCTTAGATCCCATTCCAGACAATCTACCGAAAGAAGAGTTACATACAGCTGGAGAACCTCTGGCTCAATATTATTAACTCCTTGTTAACTTTAGGTCACATCCCTAAACCCTTCACGTTGGCGGTTATTAAGCCTCTTATTAAGAAACCTAAACTAGATCCTAATGAACTATCAAATTACAGACCCATTTCTAACCTGCTGTTTATGTACAACATATTAGGAAAGGTTGTGTCTGTTCAGTTATGCTCCTTCCTACAGGAGAACAATATCTTTGAAGAGTTCCAGTCAGGTTTCAGGACTCATTATAGCACAGAAACAATGTCACAAATGACTTGTTCTTAGCCTTGGGACCAAGAGTGCATCTGAAAATAAGTTCTACTTTATCATAGTGATGCATTGCATGCATGAGATTCTACTAGATGGCTTATAAAATTACACGGGTTTTCAAGGACAGGCATTAAGATGGTTTAGGTCCTGCCTGTCTGATCGATACTGTTTTGTAGATTTAACTGGAGAACTATCCAGTTGAATGCCTGTGAAATATGGGGTCACAAAGGGATCAGTTTTAGAACCTCTGCTTTTCTTAGTATGCATGCTTCTCTTGGGAAACATCATTAAACTCCATGTGATTGATTTACATTGTAAAGCTGACGACTCCCAGTTATATATCCCATCAAAACCAGATGAGATACATAAGTTGTCTAGGTTAACTGAGTGTGTTAAAGATAAAAAAGATCGGATGATCTATGACAGGGATATTACTTATCGATCCAAAAACCAGTACACGGCTTTCACAATTCAACTTGCATTTAGAGGCATGTGCTGTTATCACTAGCTCAACACTGAAAGACCTGGGTCTTATGTTAGATAGCAACTCGTCCTTTAAATATCATTTGTCCATATTACAAAGACAGCCCTCTTCCACCTTAGAAATATTGCTAAGCTTTGAAACATCCTATCTGTTTCTGATGCTGAGAAGCTAGTTCATGCATTTATGAGCTCCATACTGGTATATTCTAATGCTTTACTAGGTGATTGTTATGGATCTTCAGTTAGCAGGCTACAGTTAGTGCAAAATGCAGCTTCCAGAGTTCTTACCAGGTCGAGAAAAAATAAACATATAACACCAATTTTATCATTCCTGCATTGCCTACCTGTTAAGTTTAGAATGGATGACAAACTATTCCAATTTAATTACAATGCTCTAATCGGTTTATCTCCCATATACCTAACCAGTCATGCTCTTTGAGTTCACAAAACTCTGGACTTCTGGTAGTTCCCAGAATACCAAAGTCTACTTGAGGCAGTGGAGCATATTTGTATTTAGATCCTGAACTTTGCAACAGCTTTCTGGACATTGTTCGGGGTTCAGAAACACTGTCCCAGTTTAAATGTGGGTTACAGACATATCCCTTTAGCCAGGCATACACATAGCACATCCTAATATCCTTGGGATCCTGTACATCTGATCAAATGCACAATATCTTCTAGTGCTTGCTAATTTTATGAACAGCAGCTGCACTAATTTCTCTCCACTTGCTTCATAGATTTATGAGTGTAAAGATTTGTATTTATGCCTCATGGTGTTTATTCCTAATATCATTTCAGGGAGCCTTTCCTTGCCATCAACACCTCTAGCTTGCTCATTTAGAAATTTAAATCTGCTTAATTTCTTTCTATAAAGCTGATTCCTGACAATGTCCAGTGTTAAAAGTGCTACACAATTAAAATTTAATTGATGTGAAATGAAGAACATTGGAGAAACTCCAATGGAGAGTGGGAACTTTCAATAGGCGTGCATTCAAAGACAAGTACAGTCACGATTAGCTCTGTTTTATCTACATATTCTTAGGCTAATCTTCAGCATGCATACATTTCTGAACAAATATGTAGATTTTTAAATATTTACATTTTCCTATTGCTAACATTTATTTAACACTTTGCCCCCTCAGGTACACCACCCCATGCTAAACTTAACAATTAGAAAGAATAAATATTATAAATCACAGGACTAGAGAAGCATGTGACCAGGAGGGTGGGAACCTGACCATGAGGCTTATTTAAAAGGGGAATGATGAACCTGTGGGATTTAGAACAGGTACACATTTCAAGCTCGGAGACTAATTTCATACTGTAGTGTGTAACACTCAAGGTAAGTTCTTCTGGCGTGCATTTGCATTGGTTATGACAGAATGTGTTTTTAGTTTTTCTCAAATAAAACACTAAGCTAGGTATGAGCAACATTAGCAAAGCTTTCACAGTTTTCCATCTGATGGAGCTGCTGAAATAAATTTCAGAATCATGAAGATGCTGCTTGTGACTCTGGCTCTTGCCCTTCTGCTGACCAGTGGTGAGTGACCTGAGCTTCAAGTTCATTTAAAGTCAAGGCCTATTGTCTTGACTCTGAAACTGGTTCAAACTAAAACTTCAACGGATCTTGGAGTTAGGAAAAAATGTTAGTTTAAACATCTAGAAAAAATGTACTATATTTTTCAGTAAAATAAACATTGTACCTCTAAAACCTTTATCGTGTCTGGTCTCCACAGGTTCTGCCCTTAAATGTCACAAGTATACTTTTGATAGAAAATCTTCTATTGAAACCTGTACGAGTGGTCAAGACACCTGTGTTGCCAGAATAGTGTATTCCCCCAGAGGTACGTCTAATGTTACACCAAAAGATTTTATTGTTTCCTTTTTTGCCAGACCTGTTAACGTTCAACATACCATCAGGTTCTCTGTAATAGGTGTGTGTGTGTGTGTGTGTGTGTGTGTGTGTGTGTGTGTGTGTGTGTGTGGAAATATTTAAAAATAAAGGTCTCCCAGCTTTTTTAAATGTTTTAATTACATTAATGAGTTTTGAACTGGTTTGCTAGAGAATGTCTACTTATATCTTTCTTCTCTTAACTCCCTCAGGTTCATTTCTTTCAAAGAGATGCTCAACACGGGCTGAGTGTGTGGAGATGCAGAAAACTAACAAATTTCCTGTTGCATGCTGTGGGACGGACCTTTGCAATAAAGATGTTCCATGAAAATCTCATAGGAAGTATCATGATTAATGATTTACATTAATGCAGTTTCCTGTTGATTTTGTATCCCGCAGCTTTACCTGTACATGGGATTAGACAAAAAAATGTTCAGTGTATAAGTGTGAAAGTGATGTGCTGTTGAAATAAAATTATTTTGGCAAAAATACAACTCTGTGCAATTGAGAAAATGAAGATTTTACAAGTGTGTTAATACACTCACTGTCCACTTCAATAGGAACACCTGTACACCTAAACATTCATGAAGATATCTAATCAGCCAATCATATGGCAGCAGCACAATGCACAAAAAAACTATGCCTAAAGTTCCACAAGTCCAACTGCAAGCCTTTAAGTATAGGACAGGAAGCGCTATATAAACCTATCACTACAGATATTTCAGTGTTTCTTAGATCCCATTCCAGACAATCTACCGAAAGAAGAGTTACATACAGCTGGAGAACCTCTGGCTCAATATTATTAACTCCTTGTTAACTTTAGGTCACATCCCTAAACCCTTCACGTTGGCGCTTCACATTGGCCTAAACCATCCTAATGAACTATCAAATGACAGGCCCATTTCTAATCTGCTGTTTATGTACAACATATTAGGAAAGGTTGTGTCTGTTCAGTTTATGCTCCTTCCTACAGGAGAACAATATCTGTTTCGTCAAAGGAAAGAATACACTAAGAATGAGCTTTTCTAACTCCAAGCCTGAAGAGGGCAGACAACCCAAATGTATAGGTGGAACTTATGATTTAGCCAGCGTTGCTGGAGGGGCTGCTTTCACCTGCGCACCTGCCAGATAAGCATAGGTATAAAATGTTTGTGGTTAGCTTTGCCATTCCTTTTTATTGCTTGTATTCCTCAACTTGAAAACAAGAAACACACAGCTCATTGTTCAACCCTAAAGACGCAACTGGTATGTAATGTTTGGGATGATTTACTATGTTGCATTCAGTGTTTAGCACAAATTAAATGTTTAATTCTAGTAGAAGTGATGACTCATTTTATTTTGAATGTATCTTTAGTGCAGATAATGTGGCAGTAATTGTATGAAGTGTTAGATTAAACTGAGATGTTTAAACAATCCCTTTACTTAAAAGCCATGCTTTGTTGCCTTGTCATGCATTGTTTATTGTGTGAAGTAATGTATGTTTATTTTCTGATTATCTTTAAGGTTATCAACCTATTGCCTATTCTTTAGTCTGTAGTCCATAATCCTATGCCATTCATTTCATTAAACTATATTCAACAATTCAACTGTTTCAACATATTACCAATGTCATCAAAACCATCTGGAAGAAAAAATAAAAATATCAAAAAGGAATTGAGTTGTCCCTTTGCATCCTTCATGTGTTGAACAAGCCGTTTTCAAATTTGGGCAGAGCTGAAGTGATTAGGATAACTTGACAGTTGATAACCAGCGTGACAGTGAAGACAAAAGGATTAACGGCCTGAAGTCAGGAAGGCTGTCATCGCAGAGAGGAGATTGACTGACGTTTTAGAATGGCGAAGGAGATTCTTGGGAAAACAGTGAAGGAGCTGAAGCAAGAAAGAACTTTAGCTAAAGGCCCATTTACCAAGAAAGCAAACTTCCTTAGCAGAGGTGCAAAGCATATGACGAAAAGTGAACTACAAGAGGAGTTCAAGAAGCTCACGTCGGAGGTGAGGAAGGTTAGTAAGACAAATGACGAGTTTAGGACTGGTCTTTTGGCAGACATTAAGCTGAAACCGATAAGGGTGAAGAAGCTGACCTGAACAAGCACGATTGGATGAGGTCAGAAATATAATCCAGTCCAACCTATGGCTTAGATACGGGGAATATGAGGTGCAGTCTGCAATCAAAGAAGCCAAGACAAACTGTGATGGAGTTGCTCAAATACCTGTTACTGCTGTAAATAGAGATGGCTACAAACTACGGTGGGGTATTGTGAAGACAGAAGTTCAAGATGCAATCACAAGCCTAGCAGAGTGGGAGATGTGGATTCCAGAAGCAGAAAAAGAAGGGCTGGAAGGCAATGTGAAGGATCTGAAGGCATTCAGTAATGACCTTGAAGCAATGAGTGCTGAATTTCTCACAGCACAAAGATTTGCAGAAGAGGATAGAAGCAGAGGGGGAGTGCCACAGGTGCCCGTGCCAGTTCCACAGCCAACACTGAGAATAAAACCAACCTGTCTACCCAGGTTCAGTGGGTATAAACGGAATTTCCACCGATGGAGAAGAGACTGGGAGAGTCTGCAAAAGCAGGGGGAACCAACAGGCTCAGTCGAGGTAAAAAAAGATCCAACTCCTTGACCGTGTAGATGAGAGAATATGTAGAGACCTCCGTTTGTCTACTTACAATACTGCTGAAGACATGTTTAGGGTGCTTGAAAATAGGTATGGAAACAAGTCTACAATTGCCTTGGAGATAATTGAGGATCTGGAGAAAATTCCTGCCTTAAGAGCAAATCAGCCTAGGAAAGTTATCGACATGATCCAAACCATAGAGAAGGCCCTCAGTGACCTCACAGAGCTTGGAAACACAGGAGCCATCAACAACCCTCTAGTAATCAAATCCATAGAAAGCAAGTTACCTGACAGCATTAAGAGAGATTGGCTTGTCTTCATGGTTAACCCAAGGAATAATGTCACATCAGACAATCACTTTGAGAACCTTCTTAAATTCCTGAAAACACAAGAGGAAATTCTTGAAAAATTGGAGCAGCTGGGAGTGAGTGAAAAGCCAGAAAAAAATATGCTTGTATGGAATGGAAATATGCATCCACGCGGTCCACAATGAAAGGCGGCTGTGTTGTCTGTGGAGATGAAAAGCACAGAGAGAAGATATTCTTTTGCAAGCGTTTCAAAGAACTGAAGCCAATAGAAAAGTTGGATGCTGTAGAAAAGCTGGGGGCCTGCAAGAAGTGCTTGGTCTGTCATGGAGAAGATGGTGAATGCAAAGACACTTACAGATGTGGCCTTTTAAAAAGCCCGCCTCGGAGAGAAGAATGCCGCGAGGACCTCCGGCATTCTGCGAGACTCTATCGAAGAGGGGTCAAATTGTTCAGCACAGGAAATACAAAACCTGTAGAGGGCAGTCATGTTTCATGTAGGCTGAGTTGAAAATGTGTTATTTTCCTTTGCCGGTTACATAAACAGTCACATCTGCGACTATCTCCGCTGTCACGGCTGGCTTTGTGGTACCGCTCAATGCAACTTTGGATTTCCTCAGGCGACGTGCGGTGTGTTACGGAAAAAATGCTTCTGTTGGTTTGTTGATGGTAAACATCATTGTTGATGGGGTTATTAGCGATAGTTTATCAGTATTGCAGCAAATAGTTTGTTTTGTATTTCCAAATCACTTTTAAATCTGAATAAAGAGTGTTATTTGGTGTAATTAGTGGTTTGTTTTTATATATTATGGTGTAGTAGAGGATATGGCAAACAGCTCATCCTGAATGAAATCCCTCATTCCATATCTAAAGCATTTTGAGCGCAATATAAATGTATCATATTGTTATTCTTATTATATATGAATAATAAGCTAATTTATTTAATTTAATTAAGCTACATTTAAACAAAAAATTTAATGTTTTTTATAATTTTTTTTGTTTAAATGTAGCTAAAATAAATTGATTGCGACCACTTACCTTAAACCACTTACCCATGTATCTAACTAGTCTTCTAACACGTTACAATCCTTCACGCTCTCTGAGATCACAAAACTCAGGACTCCTGGTAGTCCCCAGAATATCTAAGTCTACTAAAGGCGGAAGAGCGTTCTCTTATTTAGCTCCCAAACTTTGGAATAGTCTTCCTGATAGTGTTCGGGGCTCAGACACACTTTCACAGTTTAAATGTAGATTGAAAACTCATCTCTTTAGTCAGGCGTACACATAATACATCCCATAAATATTGTGCACTATCACACTAGACTTGCACATTCTTATGAACAGCAGATATGTTAATCCCTCTGCACTGCTCTTCTCTTCTCTTTTTCTACCCATGCTGAGACACCCATGCTAAGATCGTCTTCCGTGCGTTGAAAGGGAGTTTTTCCTTGCCACTGTTGCCTGAGCCCTCAGACTTGCTCATTGGGGACAAATACACATACACACATACATACATACATACACACTGTGAACTGTATATATCTTGAATTTTTATTATATTAATTCTTTATACTTCTCCTTATGTTTATCTTTTGTTTTATGTTTATGTTCTGTAAAGCTGCTTTGTGACAATGTCCATTGTAAAAAGCACTATACAAATAAACTTGAATTGAATTGAATTGAAATAAATTTAGTAAATTGAATGAATCATTGTTTTTCAGTGTGTGTTGTAAGATCTGTAAAGTGTTATCAGTCAATAAATATCTGTTTTAGTTTTCTATATCGTGTTTGTCATTATTTATATATTTTATAAAATACAATGTTATCTAAATACAATATGTGATGCTGAGGTATTTTTTTAATTAAAAATAAGCTCCAGTTCATGTTCTCTAAACAATAAACACTGTTTAACACATGACTTTTAGTCTGATTATTTGCATTGAGCATATCGCAATATAGAGGTTGTTCTTATGTAGTTATGTACTAATTTAGCATTTTTTATCTGATTATTTGCCATTGAGACATTTCACAATAGAGAGATTAGCAACCTGCGCGGCGCAGATCAATTGACACATGAGATCAATGTAACACGAGAGTGATAAGCTTTTGAATGGCTCTCGCGGAACTATGATGTCATAGATGATGTCATAGATAGATGTCTGCGCAGTGCTGCATGCAGTCAAATACATGTAAACAATACACCTGTTTCATTACGTTCAGGCCGAATACAGATGCCCCTACACGGTTCTAGACCTTTTTTAGGGTGGCTTCAGCCCCCCCCCATGTGTGATCTCAGCCACCCTAAAACTATAAGGATAATTTTTACTTTCATAAATAAACAATAAAAATTACGTTAAAATGCAAGACATGTCTTCGATGGGAAAGAAAATTATTTATCAGTTTGATCCAAGAGCGATTTTATTTACTTTGCTTTTACGCACATGCGTTGTAGTCTTTCAAAAGTGCGTCTTCAGCTGTCTGCTTTATTTGAACGGAGAAGCACAGGGAAGCGCAGCGTGCACGCGCAGTCAGAGCTGGAGGCGTTTATCTATAACGTTAATCGGCGCAAAGACAGCAACCAAAAGCAGTGAAAGTTCACTATTCTTATTACCAGAGTTGTCATATAATATATAATATAAAACTCTTCTTTTAAATTCTCTCTGAGGGCTAAAACCCCCTAAAGATGAAATCCTAGAACCGCCCCTGCCCTACACTTGTAATATATTCATTTATTTTGAAAAAAAAACGGCATCACCCTCATGTCCATGTGTGCACGTGTAAAATAAAATATGAATTATTAAAAAAAAAGTATGCATTATTTATAAAAAATAAAATATGCATTGTTTATGTCTCCCCACAGTCTTTATTTTAGCTGCTTCATAACATTTAGCCTTGATGGACCACTGACACAACCCCCAATACTAATAGATCTCCTCTCAGGGATTCAAAAGAAAACCGTTTTTTCCTGTTTTCACCATGTTGTGGGGTGATTGCAGTTACTGTTTAACACTAGATTTACTGACTTTTTTATTTTCTGGTGCAGGTCCCAAGGTGTGATTACCCCTGTTGAGATTTTTGAGATTAGCAACTTTTCATTCTGTTTTCACACAATTTTTTATAAATAAAACAGACTATTTTGTATAGACGGCAGGCATTTCTGAAGGTTTCTATGTCACACACAGAGGTTTGGCCTGCCTTGGATCTGAGCTACTCTGAGTGAACAAATGCAAATGTACCAGGCCTCATGGGTGATGGGTGTGTTTGCACAACAAAAGCAGGAGGAGAATCGAGCTGAAGAACTGTGAAAATCTCAACAGGGGGGAATCACACCTTGGGACCTGCACCAGAAAATAAAAAAGTCAGTAAATCTAGTTATTTACTGCATAACTTATAAACATTCATCTGAAATACCCTACTGTATAACTTATAAAAAATGGGTCGATATTGCATAACTTAATTTGACATATGTTGATATAACCAACTTAAATTTACAGCAATAAGTGGAAAGTTTTACGTAATCAACAAATGGTTAGTACAAAGCACAAGCTTTTTCTTGCAGTTACTTTGTTTAAATGCTATTTATTGCATAACTTAAAGGGTATTTCAGATGAATGTTTATAACTTATAAAAAATGGGTCCAGAGCCAATCCTGACCTCCCTGGGGCCCTAAGCAAAATTGTATGAATGTATAAAAGCTAAAATGCTTGCCATACCGTATCACTGTGTTTTATAGTATGCATTAGAGCAATACCTGATCCCTGATGGTTATTATTTACTGAGGAATGTGCATTCATATTGACCTGGCATTATGCTCATTCCAATGTAAATCCATTGGTTTCCATATTGCATTAACGTTGTTGTAACCTTGAGAGACTATAAACATTGTCATTTAGGAGTGCTATCACGCTACTTTTTGTACTGGTCCACTTTTTTTTTCACTTTTCATGGCCAGATGGATAACTTCGCTTCATATTGTCATCTACTGTACACAGCAGGGGCGATTCTAGAGTCAGAGCTTTAGGTGTGCTGAGCTCCTTAGGTTATGATCAAAAGGCACACCGAGGCGTGTCATTTTAAATGTCATTATTATTATTATTATTATTATTATTATTATTATTATTATTGGGCTTTTAACTTTTTATTAAATGACAAATTCCTTTCACAAGATCATTATTTCACAAGATCTTTTTTCTTTTAAAGAACTGTCGTATGTCCGTTGCTCTCTGGCAGGCCACACACACAGACACCAGACACACACACACACACACACACACACAGAGAGAGAGAGAGAGAGAGAGAGAGAGAGAGTAATGCTAGGAGTTCAGGAGCTAAGCCTGGTTCAGGTTAAATCCTCTGTGTATGAGGAATGAATAAATACAGCAAAGTGAGTGAGTGTTTTCACACATACTGGTGGTATACAGTGATATGTCGTTTATTTTCACTCTGGTCCAAACGCCAGGGCTTCCATGTTTCCAAAAGACGCACGTGACGTCATGTTTACATGACTCCCGATTGTTAAAATGAGTATCAAATTAACAACAGAGACACACATACACACTACACAGGTACGCAGTTTATTTGTCGCGCTGCTGTTTTTGTTTCACGCTCTAGCAGTTAATAAACAAAACTGCATGCGTCTTGCGGAAGAACATTGTAACCGGCGCTACTTCTCTCCGTTTATGAACATGGACGATTCACTCACGTCCTGTGCTACTCCACAGCGGCGGCGACCCGCTGGACTAAAATATTAATAAAAATTTTAGGGGTGCTGAGCTCCTTTTTAGCCTCGCCCATGCTACACAGTAAACATTAACACACGCTGTAAAATGAGGCAGGGGAGGCGGGGCCTTGCGTAATTTGCGGGGCCCTACGCAACTTGCGTATAGGGCCGATCGGCTCTGAATGGGTCGATATTGCATAACTTAACCCTCCTGTAGACCTCGTCTAAATTCCTATACAAATTAGGAGCGCTGAGTCAACTTGACCTTGTCTGTTTTGACTGCTTATAAAAAATGAAGTATATATGATAGCCTTTTTTTTCACCTTTTTGTCTAACTTGTTTACAACATATTAACATATATTTTGCAAAAAAAATTTTAATATTTGGTATAATAAACCTCATTAATATCAAAAATTCCTCATTTTCTAGTAAAAAAAAAAAAAAGAGAAATTTTGAATTATTTTCACTCTAGAGGCACAAATGTTAATGCACAATTACAGGCTGGTATATTTCAAAGCCAGGAGATTGTTTTGAAACCATTTTGACAATTTTTAATGTCAGTAAATAATAAATAATATAATAATAATAATAATAATAATAATTTTCCCTTATGAGAAAAAATGAACACAAACTATATTACAGCTAAATATATATTTTTTGAATAATAATAACAAATTGAATAACATGGTTTAGGCTTGTTAAGTACAAATTTACAGAACATCAGTTACAGGAGTACAGCAGTGTCTTAATGAAATTAAAATTAGCCAGTATTTGTGCACCTGTAAATGTACAAAATAAATGCAATACAGAAGGCAATGCAAATAAATGATTCTAGAGATATTTCTATAAATATCTCTGAAATAAATGATTAAAGTAACTTAATAAAATCTCTTAATGTCACTTATGTTGTTATGCCTAACTTGAACTGTGATTTCCTTTATATTTTACATTGCTATTATTTGAGTAAATGTAGGCAACATATAATAATAATAATAAGAAGAAGAACAAATGTTAATTTAAAAAATCCTATATCCAACGGTGTTTCATACGTCTTTATAATTATATTTTATTGTGGCTGTTTTCTCACAATTCTGATGTAATGTGAAGTAAAATAAAAAAATAAAAAAAATTTTAAATGTAAATTAATAATATAAACATATTATACAATCTTAAAAAACCTTTGAGTGTTTAAGAGAAACAGGGTTCTTAGCGCCACCTGGGGGATATTCTGTAAAGCGAAACACATTAAGGTGATTGCTAAGATAGTCCCCCCGAACAGAAGTGCAGGAAGCCGCGGCAAACTGCGGCACAAATTGCAGAATGGCGCGGGAAAAGACGTTCATTCTTAAAGGCCACATCTGTACCTGTGCAGGAACAAAGGCTGCAAAAACGACCACCATTTTTTTCTTTGCCTGAAGGGGGACTTTAAAAGGAGTGACTCAGACAGAAGGCAATCCAATGTGAGAAGGCATAAACTTACCGAGGAGCAAGAGAAATTTGTATCTAAGCTCTCCCCGGAGATGGCAGAAAAATTCAAGAAAGCATTCACCAATATCACTGCAAAGACGAACTGTGTTGCGAAGAATCAGCTTGGAGTGATTGAGTCAGTAGAAGAATTGCCAGTTATTCTAATGCTGCTTGAGGTAACTGCAAATGCAGGACAAAAAGTTGGAACCCTGATTGACTTGGCATCGGATACAAACTACATCACCCACAGAGCTGCCAGGAGATGAAATCTTTGAAGCGAAAGCATCACTTTAGTTGTCCATGGAGTCGGAGGAATGGCCATGAAGGTTAAAACCAGAAGATATCTCCTCAGAGTGAGAGTCAAAACACCTAGAGGTACGGAAAAAGCTCATGAGCTTGTCTGCTATGGTTTGAATGAAATTGCCAACATCCACAGAGTTATTAAACCTGAGCAACTCAAGAAGTTCTTCCCAGAAGTCAATCAAGAAGATCTGAAGAGACCGGAGAGCATTGAGTTATTGATAAGCCACCATGAAGGAAGACTTGCTCCACAACAATTAAAGATGATTGGAGACCTTGTCTTGTGGGAAGGCCCGTTAGGGAAGACGGTTGGTGGAGCACATCCAGATCTGTTTGAAGAAGTGGATATGGTCACACACAGGTCTGAAACACACTTTGCTAGATCCATGAGAGCAACCGCTGTCAAGTATCAAGAGTTAACTAAGACACAAGAGTTCATAGCTGAAACCAAAGGCACAGTTGCTCACAGAGAGTTCTTGGACTGGTGGAAATGGGACAGCATTGGAGCAGCTTGTGAACCAAAGTGTGGAGGATGCCGGTGCGGCAACTGTCAACCAGGAGGGAAGGAAATGACCCTAAGTGAGGAAAGAGAGCTGGAAATCATAAGGAAAGGCCTCACCTACATCAAAGCAGATGCTAACAGTGATGAACCTCACTGGAATACAAAATACTCCTGGATTCAAGATCCAAGTTCCCTTCCCAACAACAGGAGTGGGGTTGAAGCTACCTTCTTGAGAACAGAAAGACAACTCAAAAAAGAGCCAGAGTGGAAAATGGCATACACAGCTCAAGTCCATGAGATGGTGGAGAGAAGAGCAGCGAAGAAACTCGCCAAAGAGATCATTGCCAGCTGGAAGGGACCAGTATGGTATGTCAGCCACTTGGTGGCACCAAACCCGCACTCTCTCACAATACCTGTGTGACTGGTATGGAATAGTAGCCAGAAGTTTAAAGGAGTCAGCATGAATGATCTTCTGCTGAAAGTGCCTGATGTCCTCAATCCCATCCGAGCAGTACTACTCAGGTTCAGGAGAGGCGTCCATGCTGCCCTTGGCGAAATCAAAAAAATGTATAATTCTGTTTGGCTAGAAGACCTGGAGATGCACCTCCACAGATTTCTCTGGAGAGACACTGAGGAAGGAGAGATTGAAGAGTATGCCATCACAAGAGTCAACATTGGCGATCGACCAGCAGGGTGCATTGCTCAACTGGCCATGAGAGAGACCGCAAAACTGCCCATGTTTGCCGACATGGAGGAGGAACGCAGGATCCTTGAAGAGGATACCAATGTCGATGACATCCTGACCTCCCATAATGACTTACAAAAGCTGGACCAGAACATCAAATTAGTTGAGGAGATGCTGAAGGCAGGTGGGTTCTTCCTCAAGCCCTGGGTCCAGTCAGGCCAAAGTGGGAGGCAGGAGATAGTACTAGGAGAACACGGAGCAGAGTCAAACACAGTATTCATTCTCCCAAACCAAATGAGGGAAGGAGACAACAAAGCCCTTGGAATCGGATACTTTGTTGAGGCGGATAAATTGTACCTCATGACTTCAGTCAATTTCTCAAAGAGAAAAAAGAAAATGAGAGTTGGCCAAAATCTCCTTAATGAATAGGTGAGATGGAAAACTCCAAATCCACTGATGAGAAGAGAACTACTAAGCCAAGTAGCTAGCCGGTATGACCCAATAGGCCTTGTGACACCTGCCAAACAAATGGGTGCCATTCTGGTCAGAAAGGCATTTCGGGAAGCTGGAGGCAAAACTCTGACCCGAGACACTTGGGATAAACCTCTGTCAGAAACGTTGAGAGAAGAAGCCATCCAACTATTTGAAGAATACACACATCTTGGCCAAATTACCTTCCATAGAAGCCTCACACCAGTCAATAGGATTGGAAAACCTTGGGGAATAACGTTCTCTGATGGAAGTGACAAGAGCTATGGAGCCGTAGTATACTTCAGATGGGAGACCAAGCAAGGCATCCAACTTGGATTGGTTGAGTCCAAAGCAAAGCTCACACCATTGGACCAAAAGGGAGAACCAGTGAAAGCTGAAATCTGCAGTGCTGTCTATGCAGCACGACTTAGAAAGTATGTCGAAAAGCATGGTCAAATGGAAATTGAATGATGGCTCCATCTGCTGGACAGTCAAACTGTGTTGGGAGCGATTCAGAGAGACAGTTATGGATATCAAACTTTCTTTGCAAACAGAGTTGGTGAGATCCAGAAATCCACATCCGTTGAAGACTGGTGGTGGATCCCCGGAAGCCTGAATGTTGCAGACATAATAACGAGGAGCAGCTCCTGAAGACCTCCAGGAAGATTCCATGTGGCAGAATGGGCCAGCGTTCCTGCAGCAACCTATAGAAGAGTGGCCACATAAGTCAGCCAAAGAAGTCGCCGCGTATGCCAAGGAAGGCCTAGATAAACTTCAAAGAAAATCCTTCTCAGCAGCACTGACCAGAGCGCAAGCCAAGTGAAACAAGGTTGATGTACTTCCTGAAGTGGGAGTTCAGAAGAAAGACAGTCAGAGTGTTGTACAGCAAAATGGGCAAGATAACCCAGATAAACTTAAGACTTGGATCTGAAGACCACCAGCCGCTTCTGCAGTAACAAAACTGATTGATTATAAGGAAATTCAGCAGTTTGACCAAGCTAATCCTAGTCATTGCCTGGGTTTGGAGAGCTGCAACGAGATGGAAAGAGATGTTGATCAAGAATACAGCCTCAGATAAACCAAAGTGAGATCAAATTCTTTCAACAAACAGGCAAACAAGCTGTACTCAGTGCTGGGGAGTGTGAAGATGCACTAAGAGACCAGCTCAAGAAGGTCGAATCTTTCAAAACACCACTCTCAACAGACTCTCTGTTTACAGAGATGAAGAAACTGGGCTCTTAGTTTGTGGAGAAAGGTTCCAGATCTTTGATGAGGACAAGACTGCTGTCCCAATTCTACCATATGAGGCATGGATATCCACTCTCCTAGCTTAAGAGGCCCACAGTGCAAACCATGAAGAAATAGCAGGTACACTTCTCTGGATGAGGAAGAGAGCTTGGGTGATAAAAGGCCGGAAGCTGGCTAAGGAGAGAGTTGACAACTGTGTGAAGTGCAGAAAGGCCAGGGCCAAAAAGTGCCAGCAGAACATGAGTGACCTTCCATTTGAACGAATAACCCCAGCTAGACCACTCCGTCCAGGGTGTATCCTGCCTTGATGCCAGATGACACCTGAGATAGGCACAGGCTCCCCATGACCCGAGGTAGTTTGGATAAGTGGTAGAAGATGAATGAATGAATGAATGAACACCAGCCAGACCATTTGAATACACGACGGTGGACTTATTTGGACCGTATTAAGTTAAAGACGAGGTGAGAAAGAAAGGCAAGCTCAAGGTATGGGGAATTGTCTTCTGCTGCATGGCATCTAGAGCTATATACACAGATGTTGCCGGTGACCAGTCAACTGAAGGCTTCCTACTGGCCTACCAAAGATTCACAGCACTGAGAGGGCATCCAAAGAAACTGTGGTCAGACCCTGGAAAAAACTTTGTGGGCGCTAGACCTGCCCTCAAAGAGCTCTACCTTTTCTTGGATCAACAGAGTAAATCTGAGCTTGAAAATGAAGCTTTCAAGCATGGAACAGAATGGAGCTGGAAAATCCATCCAGCAGACTCCCCTCACAGGAATGGAGCTGCAGAAGCAGCTGTTCACACTGTGAAGAGGGCCTTGCACAATGTAGGAGGAGAGGGACTTTTCACATGGAGTGAGTTTCAAACATTCCTTTACATGGCTGCTAACCTCACCAATGAGAGACCCATAGATGCCAGGACTCAAAGCTGGGAGGACTGCATAGAATACATCAGCCCAAATTCCCTTCTGCTTGAATGGACCGGACCCAGAGGTGATCTTGGATGCTTTGAGTTTGAAAACTATCCATACAAAAGATTGAGCTATCCAAACAGAAGTTAACCGGTTTTGGAGGAAGTGGAGTCAGTTAGCTGGGCCCAATCTATTTGTGAGGAGTAAGTGGCACACAACACAGAGGAATGTGGCTGTTGGAGATGTTGTCTGGCTGGCAGACCAAAATGCCTGGAGGGGTCAGTATAGACTTGGCAGGGTCATCAGTGTCAACATTGACAAGAAGGGCATCGTCAGAGATGTGCATGTCAGATCTTTTCCCAGCTACCCAGTCCCAACTGTGAAGCCTGCTCAAGAGAAATCAAAGAAGCTCTCAATCAAAATACCTGCTACAATTCTTCATAGGGATGTCAGACGCATCATTGTTTTACTTCCTTGGGCAGAGAACCCAAATGTATAGGTGGAACTTATGATTTAGCCAGCGTTGCTGGAGGGGCTGCTTTCACCTGTGCACCTGCCAGATAAGCATGGGTATAAAATGTCTGTGGTTAGCTTTGCCACTCCTTTTTATTGCTTGTATTCCTCAACTTGAAAACAAGAAACACACAGCTCATTGTTCAACCCTAAAGACGCAACTGGTATGTAATGTTTGGGATGATTTACTATGTTGCATTCAGTGTTTAGCACAAATTAAATGTTTAATTCTAGTAGAAGTGATGACTCATTTTATTTTGAATGTATCTTTAGTGCAGATAATGTGGCAGTGGAAGTAATTGTATGAAGTGTTAGATTAAACTGAGATGTTTAAACAATCCCTTTACTTAAAAGCCATGCTTTGTTGCCTTGTCATGCATCGTTTATTGTGTGAAGTAATGTATGTTTATTTTCTGATTATCTTTAAGGTTATCAACCTATTGCCTATTCCTTAGTCTGTAGTCCATAATCCTATGCCATTCATTTCATTCAACTATATTCAACAATTCAACTGTTTCAACATATTACCAATGTCATCAAAACCATCTGGAAGAAAAAATAAAAATACCAAAAAGGAATTGAGTTGTCCCTTTGCATCCTTCATGTGTTGAACAAGCCTTTTCCAAGTTTGGGCAGAGCTGAAGTGATTAGGATAACTTGACAATATCTTTGAAGAGTTCCAGTCAGGTTTCAGGACTCATCATAGCACAGAAACAATGTCACAAATGACTTGTTCTTATCCTTGGGACCAAGAGTGCACCTGAAAGTGAGTTCTACTTTATCATAGTGATGCATTCAACACTATAGCTCATGACATTCTACTAGACGGCTTATAAAATTACACGGGTTTTCAAGGACCGGGATTAAGATGGTTTAGGTCCTGCCTGTCTGATCGATACTGTTTTGTAGATTTAACTGGAGAACTATCCAGTTGAATGCCTGTGAAATATGGGGTCACAAAGGGATCAGTTTTAGAACCTCTGCTTTTCTTAGTATACATGCTTCTCTTGGGAAACATCATTAAAATCCCTGTGATTGATTTCCATTGTAATGCTGACGACTCCCAGTTATATATCCCATCATCCATCTTCTACCGCTTATCCGGGGCCGGGTCGCTGGGGCAGCAGTCTGAGCAGGGACACCCAGACTTCCCTCTCCCCAGACACTTCCTCCAGCTCCTCCGGGGGAATACCGAGGCGTTCCCAGGCCAGCCGAGAGACATAGTCCCTCCAGCGTGTCCTAGGTCTTCCCCGGGGCCTCCTCCCAGTTGGACATGCCCGGAACACCTCCCCAGGGAGGCGTCCAGGAGGCATCCGGAACAGATGCCCGAGCCACCTCAGCTGACTCCTCTCGATGTGGAGGAGCAGCGCCTCTACTCTGAGCTCCTCCTGAGTGACCGAGCTCCTCACCCTATCTCTAAGGGAGCGCCCAGCCACCCTGCGGAGGAAACTCATTTCAGCTGCCTGTATCCGGGATCTTGTCCTTTCGGTCATGACCCAAAGCTCATGACCATAGGTGAGGGTAGGAACGTAGATCGACTGGTAAATAGAGAGCTTCGCCTTGCGGCTCAGCTCTTTCTTCACCACAACAGACTGGTATATCGACCGCATCACTGCAGAAGATACACCGATCCGCCTGTCGATCTCCCGCTCCATCCTTCCCTCACTTGTGAACAAGACCCCAGAATACTTAAACTCCTCCACTTGAGGCAGGAGCTTTCCACCAACCTGAAGGGGACAAGCCACCCTTTTCCGGCTGAGAACCATGGCCTCGTACTTGGAGGTGCTGATTCTCATCCCCGCCGCTTCACACTCGGCTGCAAACCATCCCAGTGCACGCTGAAGGTCCTGATTTGAAGAAGCCAACAGGACAACATCATCTGCAAAAAGCAGAGACGAAATCCCGTGGTCCCAAAACCGGACTCCCTCCGGCCCCCGACTGCGCCTAGAAATCCTGTCCATATAAATAATGAACAGGACCGGTGACAAAGGGCAGCCCTGCCAGAGTCCAACATGCACCGGGAACAAGTCTGACTTACTGCCGGCAATGCGAACCAAACTCCTGCTCCGGTCATATAGGGACCGGACAGCCCTTAGCAGAGGGCCCCGGACCCCATACTCCCAGAGCACCCCCACAGATCACCATGCAGCAACCCTCCAGCAACCTGGTGATGGTATAGAGATGGTCCAGTGTTCCACGACCGGGACGAAACCCACATTGTTCCTCCTGAATCCGAGGTTTGACTATCGGCCGAATTCTCCTCTCCAGTACCCTGGCATAGACTTTTCCGGGGAGGCTGAGGAGTTAAACAGAGGGACCACCACCCCAGTCTGCCAGTCCAGAGGCACTGTAGCCAGCCGCCATGCGATGTTGCAGAGGTGTGTCAACCAAGACAGCCCCACAACATCCAGAGACTTGTTGTACTCAGGGCGGATCTCATCCATCCCCGGTGCCTTGCCACTGAGGAGCTTCTCAACCACCTCAGTGACCTCAGCTTGGGGGATCGATGAGTCCTCAACTGAGCCCTCTGCCTCTGCTTCCTCAGTGGAAGACATGTCGGTGGGGTTGAGGAGATCCTCGAAATACTCCTTCCACCGTCCGAGAATGTCCCCAGTCGAAGTCAGCAGATTCCCACTCCCACTGTAAACAGTGTGAGCAGGGCACTGCTTCCCCCTCCTGAGGTGCCTGACGGTTTGCCAGAATTTCATCGAGGCCAACCAATAGTCCTTCTCCATGGCCTCACCGAAGTCCTCCCAGACCCGAGTTTTTGCCTCTGAAACCACCCGGGCTGAAGCTCGCTTGGCCCTCCGGTACCTATCAGCTGCCTCCGGAGTCCCCCGAGCCAACCAGGCTCGATAGGACTCCTTCCTCAGCTTGACGGCATCCCTTACTTCCGGTGTCCACCAACGGGTTCGGGGATTGTCGCCACGACAGGCACCGGAGACCTTACAGCCACAGCTCCGTGCGGCCGCGTTGACAGTGGAGGTGGAGAACACGGTCCACTTAGACTCAATGTCTCCAAATTCCCTCGGGATCTGGTTGAAGCTCTGCCGGAGGTGGGAGTTGAAGATCTCTCTGACCGGAGACTCTGCCAAACGTTCCCAGCGGACGCTCACAGTACGTTTGGGTCTGCCAAGTCTGTCCAACTTCCTCCCCGGCCATAGGATCCAACTCACCACTAGATGGTGATCAGTTGACAGCTCTGCCCCTCTCTTTACCCGAGTGTCCAAGACATACGGCCGGAGGTCAGAAGAAACAACCACAAAGTCGATCATCGACCTCCGACCTAGGGTGTCCTGATGCCATGTGTACTGATGGACACCCTTATGCTTGAACATGGTGTTCGTTATGGACAAACTGTGATAAGCACAGAAGTCCAATAACAGAACACCACTCAGGTTGAGGTCGAGGGGGCCTTTCCTCCCAATCACGCCTCTCCAGGTGTCACTGTCGCTGCCCACGTGAGCGTTGAAGTCCCCCAGTAGAACGACGGAGTCCCCGGTCGGAGCACTTTCCAGCACCCCTCCCAGAGACGCCAAGAAGGTCGGGTACTCTACACTGCCATTTGGCCCGTAAGCACAAATAACACTGAGACCTCTCCCCGACCCGAAGGCGCAGGGAAACGACCCTCTCGTTCACCGGGGTGAACTCCAACACATGACTGCTGAGCTGGGGGGCTATGAGCAAGCCCACACCAGCCCGCCGCCTCTCACAGCGGGCAACTCCAGAGTAGTAGAGAGCCCAGCCTCTCTCGAGGAGTTGGGTTCCAGAGCCCAAGCCGTGCGTGGAGGCGAGCCCAACTATATCTAGTCGGTATCTCTCAACCTCCTGCACCAGCTCAGGCTCCTTCCCCCCCAGCGAGGTGACATTCTATGTCCCTAGAGCCAGATTCCGTGTCCGGGGATTGGGTCCCCCAGGCTCCCGCCTTCGACTGCCACCCAATCCACATTGCACCAGCCCCTTACGGTTTCTCCTGCAGGTGGTGGGCCCACAGGAGATCGGCCCCACGTCGCTCCTTCGGCCTGAGCCCGGCCAGGCCCCATAGGGTACGACCCGGCCTCCAGGTGCTCGCATGCGAGATCCAACCCCGGGCCTGGCTCCAGGGTGGGGCCCCGGTTGCGCCATACCGGGCGACGTCACGGACCTTGCTTTATTTTTCTTCATAAAGGGGTATTGAACCCGTCATAACCAGATGAAATGCATAAGTTGTCTAGGTGTGTCTAACTGTGTGTTAAAGATAAAAAAAGATCAGATGATCTATGACAGGGATATTACTTATCGGTCCAAAAACCAGTCCACGGCTTTCACAATTCAACTTGCTTTTAGAGGGATGTGCTGTTATCACTAGCTCGACACTGAAAGACCTGGGTCTTATATTAGATAGCAACTCGTCCTTTGAATATTCCTTTTTTATCATTCCTGCATTGCCTACCTGTTAAGTTTAGAATGGATGACAAACTATTCCAATTTAATTACAATGCTCTAATCGGTTTATCTCCCATATACCTAACCAGTCACGCTCTTTGAGTTCACAAATCTCTGGACTTCTGGTAGTTCCCAGGATACCAAAGTCTACTTGAGGCAGTGGAGCGTATTTGTACAGTATTTAGCTCCCGACCTTTGCAGCAGCTTTCTGGACATTGTTCGGGGTTCAGACACACTGTCCCAGTTTAAATGTAGGTTACTGACATATCCCTTTAGCCAGGCATACACCTAGCACATCCTATAACCTTGGGCTCCAGTACATCTGATCAAATGCACATTATCATCTAGTGCTTGCTAATGTTATGAACAGCAGCTATGCTAATTTCTCTCCACTTGCTTCATAGATTTATAGGAGTGTAAAGATTTGTATTTATGCCTCATGGTGTTTATTCCAAATATCATTTCAGGGAGCCTTTCCTTGCCATCAACACCTCTAGCTTGCTCATTTAGAATTTTAAATCTGCTTAATTTCTTTTTTATAAAGCTGATTCCTGACAATGTCCAGTGTTAAAAGTGCTACACAATTAAAATTTAATTGATGTGAAATGAAGAACATTGGAGAAACTCGCGACTAGGAGGGTGGGAACTTTCAATAGGCGCGCATTCAAAGACAAGTACAGTCACGATTAGCTCTGTTTTATCTACATATTCTTAGGCTAATCTTCAGCGTGCACACATTTCTGAACAAATATGTACGTTTGTAAATGTTTACATTTTCCTATATCTATCATTTATTTAACACTTTGCCCCCTCAGGTACACCACCCCATGCTAAACTTAACAATTAGAAAGAATAAATATTAGAAATCACAGGACTAGAGAAGCATGTGACCAGGAGAGTGGGAACCTGACCAAGAGGCTTATTTAAAAGGGGAATGATGAACCTGTGGGATTTAGAACAGGTGCACAGTTCAAGCTCAGAGACTAATTTCATACTGTAGTGTGTAACGCTCAAGGTAAGTTCTTCTGGTGTGCATTTGCATTGGTTATGACAGAATGTGTTTTTAGTTTTTCTCAAATAAAACACTATAAAGCTAGGTATGAGCAACATTAGCAAAGCTTTCACAGTTTTCCATCTGATGGAGCTGCTGAAATAAATTTCAGAATCATGAAGATGCTGCTTGTGACTCTGGCTCTTGCCCTTCTGCTGACCAGTGGTGAGTGACCTGAGCTTCAAGTTCATTTAAAGTCAAGATCTATTGTCTTGACTCTGAAACTGGTTCAAACTAAAACTTCAACAGATCTTGAAGTTAGGAAAGAATGTTAGTTTAAAAATCTAGAAAAAAATGTACTATATTTTTCAGTAAAATAAACATTGTATCTCTAAAACCTTTATCATGTCTGGTCTCCACAGGTTCTGCCCTTAAATGTCACAAGTGCACTCCTGATGGAAAATGTTCTATTGAAACCTGTAAGAGTGGTCAAGACACCTGTGTTGCCACAAAGGTGTTTACCCCCAAGGGTACGTCTAATGTTACACCGAAAGATTTTATTGTTTTCTTTTTTGTGCCAGACCTGTTAACGGTCAACATACCATCAGGTTCTCTGTAATAGGTGTGTGTGTGTGTGTGTGTGTGTGTGTGTGTGTGTGTGTGTGTGTGTGTGTGTGTGTGTGTGTGTGAAAATATTTAAAAATAAAGGTCTCCCAGCTTTTTTAAATGTTTTAATTACATTAATGAGTTTTGAACTGGTTTGCTAGAGAATGTCTACTTATATCTTTCTTCTCTTAACTCCCTCAGGTTCATTTGTTGGAAAGAGATGCTCAACACAGGCTCAGTGTTTGCAGTTGCAGAAAACTAACAAATTTCCTGTTGCATGCTGTGGGACGGACCTTTGCAATAAAGTTGTTCCATGAAAATCTCATAGGAAGTATCATGATTAATGATTTACATTAATGCAGTTTTCCTGTTGATTTTGTATCCCGCAGCTTTACCTGTACATGGGATTAGTCAAAAATGTTCAGTGTATACAGTAAGTGTGAAAGTGTTGTGCTGTGGAAATAAAATTATTTTGGCAAAAACACAACTCTGTGCAATTGAGAAAATGAAGATTTTACAAGTGTGTTAATACACTCACTGTCCACTTCAATAGGAACACCTGTACACCTAAACATTCATGAAGATCTCTAATCAGCCAATCATATGGCAGCAGCACAATGCA
Organism: Tachysurus vachellii; assembly: GCF_030014155.1. Lineage (NCBI taxonomy): Eukaryota > Metazoa > Chordata > Actinopteri > Siluriformes > Bagridae > Tachysurus > Tachysurus vachellii. The sequence continues at coordinate 48,600 of NC_083469.1, forward strand.
CAAAAAAACTATGCCTAAAGTTCCACAAGTCCAACTGCAAGGCTTTAAGTATAGGACAGGAAGAGATCCCATTCCAGACAATCTACCGAAAGAAGAGTTACATACAGCTGGAGAACTTCTGGCTCAATATTATTATTAGGGATGTACCAATACCACTTTTTCTCTTCCGATCTGATCCGATACCTGTGTTCTTTTCTACCTTTAAAACTAAAGAATGTATACAACTCGTTTAGTTATTAAGATTTATTTGTTTCTGGCAAAGAAATACAAAAATGTCCATATTACTGGATGAAAAATGAAAACACAAGAAACCTTAAAAAAGTATTAATGCAGTAGCAAACAGTACTTTTAGCAGTTACTGGTATAACAATCTAAACCATATATACTGCAATTATTAAATTAAATTATTTTCTGAAGAAAAGGCAATATTTTAAAGTGAATCTTATATTCGAACTCTTGAAAGTCAATGCAAAATGTATTAAACATTAAACCTTGCACTCAAATGAGCGACATGTTTAACGCGCTGAGGTAAATGGAAAGGGTGCCTGCTAAACTTGCCTGTCTGTCGCAGGCGGTTGTGCACCATTTTTCCCATAAAATTTATTATATTTATTTTCATTAATGTAATTTAATATATGAGTGTATCTTTCTTATAAGTTCCAGCAATAGTTAGTTAATTGACATTATTCCACCACCACGGGCATGGGCGTCGGAAGTAAATAAAAGGTGGGCGTGTCCTGTCCCACACACATAGAATGGTTCCGACGCCCATGGATTTCAGGAAGCAGCAGCATGGTCAATGCTGTAGGTAAAAAGCGGAATGGAGTTTCATTTATTAGGGCATTCCTCTAGCGGAATGGATCCGAATGGCGGCGCTCTGAAAAGTGCGATACCCATGACCACGGGTATCGGGTTTGGATCAGTCACACACCACCGATACCCGATCCACGCAAAATGCTTGGATCGGCGCCAATACCGATCCAAAATATCGGATCGGTACATCCGAAATTATTACCTCCCTGTTAACTTTAGGTCACATCCCTAAACCCCTCACGTTGGCGGATATTAAGCCTCTAATTAAGAAACCTAAACTAGATCCTAACGATCTATGAAATTACAGACCCATTTCTAACCTGCTGTTTATGTACAACATATTAGGAAAGGTTGTGTCTGTTCAGTTATGCTCCTTCTTACAGGAGAACAATATCTTTGAAGAGTTCCAGTCAGGTTTCAGGACCCATCATAGCACAGAAACAATGTCAAAATGACTTGCTCTTAGCCTTGGGACCAAGAGTGCACCTGAAAATAAGTTCTACTTTATCTTAGTGATGCATTCAACACTATAGCTCGTGAAATTCTACTAGACGGCTTATAAAATTACACGGGTTTTCAAGAACAGGCATTAAGATGGTTTAGGTCCTGCCAGTCTGATCGATACCGTTTTGTAGATTTAACCGGAGAACTATCCAGTTGGATGCCTGTGAAATATGGGGTCACAAAAGGATCAGTTTTAGGACCGCTGCCTTTCTTAGTATACATGCTTCTCTTGGGAAACATCATTAAAATCCACGTGATTGATTTCCATTGTAATGCTGACGACTCCCAGTTATATATCCCATCAAAACCAGATGAGATACATAAGTTGTCTAGGTTAACTGTGTGTTAAAGATAAAAAAGATCGGGCGATCTATGACAGGGATATTACTTATCGGTCCAAAAACCAGTCCACGGCTTTTACAATTCAACTTGCATTTGGAGGGATGTGCTGTTATCACTAGCTCGACACTGAAAGACCTGGGTCTTATATTAGATAGCAACTCGTCCTTTGAATATTCCTTTTTTATCATTCCTGCATTGCCTACCTGTTAAGTTTAGAATGGATGACAAACTATTCCAATTTAATTACAATGCTCTAATCGGTTTATCTCCCATATACCTAACCAGTCACGCTCTTTGAGTTCACAAATCTCTGGACTTCTGGTAGTTCCCAGGATACCAAAGTCTACTTGAGGCAGTGGAGCGTATTTGTACAGTATTTAGCTCCCGACCTTTGCAGCAGCTTTCTGGACATTGTTCGGGGTTCAGACACACTGTCCCAGTTTAAATGTAGGTTACTGACATATCCCTTTAGCCAGGCATACACCTAGCACATCCTATAACCTTGGGCTCCAGTACATCTGATCAAATGCACATTATCATCTAGTGCTTGCTAATGTTATGAACCGCAGCTATGCTGATTTCTCTCCACTTGCTTCATAGATTTATAGGAGTGTAAAGATTTGTATTTATGCCTCATGGTGTTTATTCCAAATATCATTTCAGGGAGCCTTTCCTTGCCATCAACACCTCTAGCTTGCTCATTTAGAATTTTAAATCTGCTTAATTTCTTTTTTATAAAGCTGATTCCTGACAATGTCCAGTGTTAAAAGTGCTACACAATTAAAATTTAATTGATGTGAAATGAAGAACATTGGAGAAACTCGCGACTAGGAGGGTGGGAACTTTCAATAGGCGCGCATTCAAAGACAAGTACAGTCACGATTAGCTCTGTTTTATCTACATATTCTTAGGCTAATCTTCAGCGTGCACACATTTCTGAACAAATATGTACGTTTGTAAATGTTTACATTTTCCTATATCTATCATTTATTTAACACTTTGCCCCCTCAGGTACACCACCCCATGCTAAACTTAACAATTAGAAAGAATAAATATTAGAAATCACAGGACTAGAGAAGCATGTGACCAGGAGGGTGGGAACCTGACCAAGAGGCTTATTTAAAAGGGGAATGATGAACCTGTGGGATTTAGAACAGGTGCACAGTTCAAGCTCAGAGACTAATTTCATACTGTAGTGTGTAACGCTCAAGGTAAGTTCTTCTGGTGTGCATTTGCATTGGTTATGACAGAATGTGTTTTTAGTTTTTCTCAAATAAAACACTATAAAGCTAGGTATGAGCAACATTAGCAAAGCTTTCACAGTTTTCCATCTGATGGAGCTGCTGAAATAAATTTCAGAATCATGAAGATGCTGCTTGTGACTCTGGCTCTTGCCCTTCTGCTGACCAGTGGTGAGTGACCTGAGCTTCAAGTTCATTTAAAGTCAAGATCTATTGTCTTGACTCTGAAACTGGTTCAAACTAAAACTTCAACAGATCTTGAAGTTAGGAAAGAATGTTAGTTTAAAAATCTAGAAAAAAATGTACTATATTTTTCAGTAAAATAAACATTGTATCTCTAAAACCTTTATCATGTCTGGTCTCCACAGGTTCTGCCCTTAAATGTCACAAGTGCACTCCTGATGGAAAATGTTCTATTGAAACCTGTAAGAGTGGTCAAGACACCTGTGTTGCCACAAAGGTGTTTACCCCCAAGGGTACGTCTAATGTTACACCGAAAGATTTTATTGTTTTCTTTTTTGTGCCAGACCTGTTAACGGTCAACATACCATCAGGTTCTCTGTAATAGGTGTGTGTGTGTGTGTGTGTGTGTGTGTGTGTGTATGTGTGTGTGTGTGTGTGTGTGTGAAAATATTTAAAAATAAAGGTCTCCCAGCTTTTTTAAATGTTTTAATTACATTAATGAGTTTTGAACTGGTTTGCTAGAGAATGTCTACTTATATCTTTCTTCTCTTAACTCCCTCAGGTTCATTTGTTGGAAAGAGATGCTCAACACAGGCTCAGTGTTTGCAGTTGCAGAAAACTAACAAATTTCCTGTTGCATGCTGTGGGACGGACCTTTGCAATAAAGTTGTTCCATGAAAATCTCATAGGAAGTATCATGATTAATGATTTACATTAATGCAGTTTTCCTGTTGATTTTGTATCCCGCAGCTTTACCTGTACATGGGATTAGTCAAAAATGTTCAGTGTATACAGTAAGTGTGAAAGTGATGTGCTGTGGAAATAAAATTATTTTGGCAAAAACACAACTCTGTGCAATTGAGAAAATGAAGATTTTACAAGTGTGTTAATACACTCACTGTCCACTTCAATAGGAACACCTGTACACCTAAACATTCATGAAGATCTCTAATCAGCCAATCATATGGCAGCAGCACAATGCACAAAAAAAACATGCCTAAAGTTCCACAAGTCCAACTGCAAGGCTTTAAGTATAGGACAGGAAGAGATCCCATTCCAGACAATCTACCGAAAGAAGAGTTACATACAGCTGGAGAACTTCTGGCTCAATATTATTATTAGGGATGTACCAATACCACTTTTTCTCTTCCAATCTGATCCGATACCTGTGTTCTTTTCTACCTTTAAAACTAAAGAATGTATACAACTCGTTTAGTTATTAAGATTTATTTGTTTCTGGCAAAGAAATACAAAAATGTCCATATTACTGGATGAAAAATGAAAACACAAGAAACCTTAAAAAAGTATTAATGCAGTAGCAAACAGTACTTTTAGCAGTTACTGGTATAACAATCTAAACCATATATACTGCAATTATTAAATCAAATTATTTTCTGAAGAAAAGGCAATATTTTAAAGTGAATCTTATATTCAAACTCTTGAAAGTCAATGCAAAATGTATTAAACATTAAACCTTGCACTCAAATGAGCGACATGTTTAACGCGCTGAGGTAAATGGAAAGGGTGCCTGCTAAACTTGCCTGTCTGTCGCAGGCGGTTGTGCACCATTTTTCCCATAAAATTTATTATATTTATTTTCATTAATGTAATTTAATATATGAGTGTATCTTTCTTATAAGTTCCAGCAATAGTTAGTTAATTGACATTATTCCACCACCACGGGCATGGGCGTCGGAAGTAAATAAAAGGTGGGCGTGTCCTGTCCCACACACATAGAATGGTTCCGACGCCCATGGATTTCAGGAAGCAGCAGCGTGGTCAATGCTGTAGGTAAAAAGCGGAATGGAGTTTCATTTATTAGGGCATTCCTCAAGCGGAATGGATTCGAATGGCGGCGCTCTGAAAAGTGCGATACCCATGACCACGGGTATCGGGTTTGGATCAGTCACGCACCACCGATACCCGATCCACGCAAAATGCTTGGATCGGCGCCGATACCGATCCAAAATATCGGATCGGTACATCCCAAATTATTACCTCCCTGTTAACTTTAGGTCACATCCCTAAACCCCTCACGTTGGCGGATATTAAGCCTCTAATTAAGAAACCTAAACTAGATCCTAACGATCTATGAAATTACAGACCCATTTCTAACCTGCTGTTTATGTACAACATATTAGGAAAGGTTGTGTCTGTTCAGTTATGCTCCTTCTTACAGGAGAACAATATCTTTGAAGAGTTCCAGTCAGGTTTCAGGACCCATCATAGCACAGAAACAATGTCAAAATGACTTGCTCTTAGCCTTGGGACCAAGAGTGCACCTGAAAATAAGTTCTACTTTATCTTAGTGATGCATTCAACACTATAGCTCGTGAAATTCTACTAGACGGCTTATAAAGTTACACGGGTTCTTTTTCGCCGAGTTGGCACGGCGGCTTCGATCACAGGGTTCGCAGGTTGAGTTAGCGGATATGGAGCAAGAGACGGGTTTTTCCCTTTCTCTTTCCCTCTCCCCTAACTCCGTTCGCTCGATTTCGGTTTTCGTTAACTAATATTAAAGATGAGGATATGTCCTCTCTCCTGGACGCCCCGGTGTCACCTCAGGGCTTGTACTGTGATGCAGTGATTACTGTCATCGACAGGCACCAGGAGGTAAAATGCCAGTTGGCTGCGTTCAGGCTCCCCTACTGCCTGCCCCGCCACCTCCGGCTTTTCAGGGAGCAGTGGGGTCTGTGCCTGCTCCTCTTACTTGCACGGATCTCCCTGGGTTGGCACCTGCCAATTTCAGGGCACCCAGGAGTTCTGCGTAAGGTTGACAACACTGTCAGACTGCCAGGCAGCGTGGAAACTTCTGCCAGGCGTGTCTCAGTAGGTCCTGGATACCGTAGAAAAAGGCTACAGGATCCAGTTCTCCTCCCGTCCTCCACGCTTCCAGGGTGTGCTGCCAATGATTGTTGGCAGACACCAGGCGGTGTTCCTCCAAGAGGAAATTCTCTCACTCCTGAGGAAAGGGCCATAGAGCATGTTCCTCTCCCAGAGCGGGACTCCAGCTTTACAGCCGATATTTCATTGTTCCCAAGAGGGACGGGGGGCTGCGTCCGATTTTGGACCTGCGGACTCTGGACTGTACTCTGAAGACTTACAGGTACAAGATGCTCACGCTCAAGGTTATCGTGTCCCAGATTTCGGACTGGGGAACGACCTAGGATGGCCGTCTTGCCCAGGGTCTATGGGACGGCCCCTATCTCTCATGGCACATAAACTGCCTGGAGACGAGGGCTGTGTTTCTAACACTTTCTTCCATGCCTCAGGGGCTGCCATGTCTTAGTATGGACAGACAGCACTGCGGTGGTTCCCCATATCAATCATCAGGGCGGTCTGCATTTGTGCCCCCATTTTAGGTTGGCACAGCAGATTCTGCTCTTGGCAGAGACAAGGTTCCTTTTGCTGAGAGCGATTCTCATCCCAGGGCATGTAAATCGGGAGGCAGACTTCCTGTCGAGGCAGGTGCTGAGGCAGGTGCTGAGGCAGGTGCTGAGGCCCGGCAGGTGCAGGTGCTGAAGCATGTGACCAGGAGGGTGGGAACCTGACCAAGAGGCTTATTTAAAAGAGGAATGATGAACCTGTGGGATTTAGAACAGGTGCACAGTTCAAGCTCAGAGACTAATTTCATACTGTAGTGTGTAACGCTCAAGGTAAGTTCTTCTGGCGTGCATTTGCATTGGTTATGACAGAATGTGTTTTTAGTTTTTCTTAAATAAAGCAATATAAAGCTAGGTATGAGCAACATTAGCAAAGCTTTCACAGTTTTCCATCTGATGGAGCTGCTGAAATAATTTCAGAATTGTGTGTGTGTGTGTGTGTGTGTAAAACTATTTAAAAAAAAGTCTCCTAGCTTTTTTAAATGTTTTAATTATATTAATGAGTTTTGAACTGGTTTGCTAGAGAATGTCTACTTATATCTTTCTTCTGTCCCTCAGATTTATTTGTTGTCAAGAAATGCTTAACACAGGCTCAGTGTGTGGAGATGAAGAAATCTAACAAATCTCCAGTTGCATGCTGTGGGACGGACCTTTGCAATAAAGATGTTCCATGAAAATCTCATAGGAAGTATCATGATTAATGATTTAAATTAATGCAGTTTTCCTGTTGATTTTGTATCCCGCAGCTTTACCTGTACATGGGATTAGTCAAAATGTTCAGTGTATAAGTGTGAAAGTGATGTAGTGTGGAAATAAAATTATTGTGGCAAAAACACACCTCTGTGCAATTAAGAAAATGAAGATTTTACAAGTGTGTTAATACACTCACTGTCCACTTCAATAGGAACACCTGTACACCTAAACATTCATGACGATATCTAATCAGCCAATCATATGGCAGCAGCACAATGCACAAAAAACTATGCCTAAAGTTCCACAAGTCCAACTGCAAGTCTTTAGGTATAGGACAGGAGGCGCTATATGAACTTATCACTACAGATATTTCAGTGTTTGTTAGATTCCATTCCAGACAATCTACCAAAAGAAGAGTTACATACAGCTGGAGAACCTCTAGTTCAATATTATTACCTCCTTGTTAACTTTAGGTCACATCCCTAAACCCCTCACATTGTCGGTTATTAAGCCTCTTATTAAGAAACCTAAACTTAATCCTAATGAATTATCAAACGACAGGCCCATTTCTAACCTGCTGTTTATGTACAACATATTAGGAAAGGTTGTGTCTGTTCAGTTATGCTCCTTCTTACAGGTGAACAATATCTTTGAAGAGTTTCATTCAGGTTTCAGGACCCATCATAGCACAGAAACAATGTCACAAATGACTTGAAATATCACAAAAATCTGAAAATAAGTTATACTTTATCTTAGTGATGCATTCAACACTATAGCTCGTGACGTTCTACTAGACGGCTTATAAAATCACACGGGTTTTCAAGGACAGGCATTAAGATGGTTTAGGTCCTGCCAGTCTGATCGATACCGTTTTGTAGATTTAACAGGAGAACTATCCAGTTTAATGCCTGTGAAATATGGGGTCACAAAAGGATCACTTTTAGGACCTCTGCTTTTCTTAGTATACATGCTTCTCTTGGGAAACATCATATCCATGTGATTGATTTCCATTGTAATGCTGACGACTCCCAGTTCCTTTTCGAGGGAACTCGACGCTGCATCAGGGCTGACGCTATGGGAACGCTTCTGTGAGGAAGTTGTGTCTGAAGCTCTTTGTGCAAACATGCCAATTTAATGGCTCGGGAAGGACACGTGACAAAGTGATTACGTGCCAGTAAGTCCATATACGGGCATCTACGTCACATTACTCCAGCTTCTTTGTCTTCAGGAAGCCCTCTGTGTACGTGTGTCAATTGTTTGTCCTGTCTGTCTAGTGCAGGGAGAGAAAAATATATATTTTAGGGAAAGCTAGGTGAGAAAAACAATAATATGTTGCAATCTAAGCATTTTAAGAGAGGTTGAGTTAGTGGAAGCGGAGCAAGAGACTGGTATTTTTTTTTCTCTTGCCCTCTCCCCTGACTCTGTTCGCTCAGTTTCGGTTTCGGGATTTGCGATTTCTCCTGACCCAGAAGATAGCATGCCGCATTCGGCATTCGCTGTGTCTAGGTTAAAATCAGATTGGCCTGAAGAGGGCGTAAACGACCGCTTTCTAACTTCAGGCCGCAGGCCACCCTCATGCAGGCGGCTGCCGTTTTTCCCAGACCTCCATGCCGAGGTGTCGAGGTCTTGGAGAAATCCATTTTCAGCGCGTATTTTTTCTCCTGCCATGTCTGACTATTCAGCCATTATAGGGCTTGAATGCCATGGGTATGGGGCGATGCCTGGGATTGAAGAGACTCTTACGGCCTATCTCTCATCTACATATCGCCCGCGTGGAGGAAACCTGCGTTCCATCCAAGCCTTGTAGGACTACTTCAGCCCTTGTTGGTAAGCCCTACACGGCAGCAGGCCGAGCAGGTGCGGCCCTGCACTCCATGGCAATTTTGCAGGCCTACCAGGCTGACCTGCTGACAGAGCTCGACGGTGGCTAGGGGTTAGGACCTCAGGTGGTATCTGAGCTCCACCGAGCCACTGACTTTGCACTCTGTGTCACAAAACAGATGGCCCGCTCTATAGGCTGTGGAATGGCTACACTGGTTGCCAACAGAGAGGCACCTCTGGCTCAACTTAACTGATATTAAAGATAAGGATAAGTCCTCTCTCCTAGGCGCTCCGGTGTCACCTCAGGGCTTGTTTGGCGACGCAGTGAGTACTGTTGTCATAAAATGGCAGGTAAAATGCCAGTCGGCGGCATTCAGGGAGTTTCTCCCTCGTTGCGGCGAGCAGCCTGGGTCATCTTCCAGCCGCACCCAACCCCCTCCTAGCTCACTCAGGGCAGTAAGGAGGGTTAGTGTGGCTGCAGAGGGTGCTCGGCCTCATGTCAGAAGCAGCCAATGTTATCCCTTTGGGTCTGCTTCACCTGAGGCCATTCCAGCTCTGGCTCAGGGGTGCGGCCTTTCATCCTCACAGACATCCCCTCAGGGTAATAAGGGTTACGCGCCATGGGCTTCGTACCCTTTTTATGTGGAAAAGACCCTGGTTCCTGGCCTTGGGTCCCACTCTAGGGGTGTGTCACCGTCGCAGAATTCTTCAGATGGACGCCTCACTTTCGGGCTGGGGAGCAGCCTTGGATGGCCATTCTGCCCAGGGTCTATGGGAGGGCCCCTATCTCTAATGGCACATAAACTGCCTGGATGAGGGCTGTGTTTCTAGCATTGAAACATTTTCTTCCACACCTCAGGGACTGCCATGTCTTAGTAGAGACAGACAGCACTGCGGTGGTTCCCTATATCAATCATCAGGGCAGTCTGCATTTGCGCCCCCTTTTCAGGTTGGGACAGCAGATTCTGCTCTGGGCAGAGACCAGGTTCCTTTCGCTGAGAGTGATTTTAATTCCAGGGCAGACTTCCTGTCAAGGCAGGTGCTGAGGCCCGGGGTGTGACGTCTCCACCCCCACGTGGTGGAGCGAATTTGGCAGATTTTTGGCCAGGCAGAAGTGTATCTGTTCGCCTCCAAGGAGTAGACCCACTTTCCGCCGTGGCTTTCCCTCTCTCATCTGGCCCCTTTGGGCCTGGATGCCTTGGTATGGACGTGGCCGAGGCTCCGTCTGTATGCCTTCCCCCAGTATCTCTGCTCCTGCGAGTCCTAGCCAGAGTGTGCCATGACCAGGTCAACTTTTTCCTAGTTGCCTCTTGTTGGCCCTCTCGAGTTGATTGATGGTCCTAGCCTCCCTCCTGAACGGCACTCCATGGGAGGTTCCCGTCAGGGATGATCTCCTCTCTCAGGCACAGGGGGCAATCCTATACCCCTGCCCCAAGATGTGGAAGCTTCGGGTCTGGCCCTTGAGGGGGACCAGTTCCTAGAGGCAGGCCTCTCATCTGAGGTGACCAAAACTCTACTGAATGCTAGGGCTCCCTCCACTAGGAAGGTATATGCTCTGAAGTGGAGGCTTTTTCGCCTCTGGTGTGATGAACACTGTCAGGATCCAGTTCACTGCCTGGTCGATACTGCAGTTCCTGCAGTCTTGTATTTCTCTGGGCCTGTCCCCATCTACTTTAAAGGTGTTTGTGGCTGCCATCGCTGCAAACTATGAGCCTGTCCTCAGGGCGCCTCCTTGGGTAGGCACCCTCTGGTCTCTCGTTTTCTGCGTGGTTTCAGACGGCTGAGGCCTTCCTGCAGACTGCGTCTTCCTTCCTGGGACCTCTCTGTGGTCCTGGAGGGGCTGCTGAAAGCCCCTTTGAGCCCATGGAGTCAGCCTCTGAAATGTTTCTGACCCTGAAGTTGGCTCTGCTCCTAGCCTTGGCCTTTCTCAAAAGAGTGAGGGATTTGCAGGCCTTGTCAATCGCCCCCCGCCTGCCTAGAATTTTTCCTCTGGCATGTCCAAGGCTATTCTGCCCTAGGGCAGGATATGACCCCAGGATGGCTGGCTGTCCAGTCATACTGCGGGCCTACTGTCCCCCACCCCATGAGTCGGCGGAACAGGAGAGGTTTCCAGGTTTCCGGGCAGCGCCTGGCGCACTGGGTGGTGGAGGCCATTATCTCAGGCCTATGAGGTGCACTGTCTTGCCTCACCTCTCATCATCAGGGCTAACTCCACTAGGAGTATTGCCTCGTCCAGTGCCTTGGCCAGGGGTGTCCCCCTTGATGATATTTGTGCTGCGGCAGGTTGGTCTTCTCCGCACACCTTTATCAGGTTCTATATCCTGTATTTGGACCCCACTCCAGGGTCCCAGGTCCTGCAGGGCCATTGATGGTCTGTTCCCAGTCTTCCTGGCAAAGTCACAAAGCCAAAGCTAATGGTAAGGCTTGCCCACAGGAGCACAACTCCTCTCCACTTCACATGTCTAACAGGTTTGCTCTCCTCAGTGAAGCACCTGCTGAGACACATGAAAGAGCTCTGGTTATAGGGGATGTGGTAGCCTAGTGGTTAAGGTGTTGGGCTAGCAATCAGAAGGTTGTGAGTTCGATTCCTACGTCCACCAAGCTGCCACTGCTGGGCCCTTGAGCAAGGCCCTTAACTCTCAATTGCTCAGTTGTAAAAAAAAATTAGATGAAAAACATAAGTCACTCTGGATAAGGGCATCTGCTAAATGCTGTAAATGTAAATGTTATAGGATACTCCATCTTAGAGCATGTGACATTGCCTAGGCCTTTACAGGCTCCAGCAGCACTAGTTGTGATCCAGGGCACCAGACATAGCAGGTAATCTTAGGGTCTTAGGCAAGCATAGGTACTCGAAGTTAGTTTTCCAGGAGCTAATGATATATGCCTTCATCCGTCAGAGATTACTAAGAGTTATATTGTAGAAGTTTAGTGTTCTGGGTTTAACAGGAACATGGGTCAAACCAGATGGGCACGGTGGCTTAGTGGTTAGCACGTTCGCCTCACACCTCCAGGGTCGGGGTTCGATTCCCACCTCCACCTTGTGTGTGTGGAGTTTGCATGTTCTCCCCAGGTTCCCTCCGGGTACTCCGGTTTCCTCCCCCAGTCCAAAAGACATGCATGGTAGGTTGATTGGAATCTCTGGAAAATTGTCCCTAGAGTGTGATTGCGTGATTGCGTGAGTGAATGAGTGTGTGCCCTGCGATTGGTTGGCACTCCGTCCAGGGTGTATCCTGCCTTGATGCCCGATGACGCCTGAGATGACGCCTGACTCCGGGTACTCTGGTTTCCTCCCCCAGTCCAAAAGACATGCATGGTAGGTTGATTGGCATCTCTGGAAAATTGTCCCTAGTGTGTGATTGTGTGAGTGAATGAGTGTGTGTGTGTGCCCTCCGATGGGTTGGCACTCCGTCCAGGGTGTATCCTGCCTTGATGCCCGATGACGCCTGAGATGCCTGAGATATCCTGCCTTGATGCCCGATGACCCCGTGACCTGAGGTAGTTCGGATAAGCGGTAGAAGATGAATGAATGAATGGGTCAAACCAAACGAGTTTGTTGCATTAAACATACCCGGTTATACAGTAAACACCACCCGGTTATACAGTAGTTACAGTGCCTTGAAAAAGTATTCTTACCCACTGAATTTTTCCACATTTTGACATGTTACAACCAAAAAGAAAAAATTATTTTATTCTGATTTTATGAAATAGACTGAAATAAAGTGGCACATAATTGTGAATTGGAATGAAAATTATAAATGGTGTCCAAATTTTTTTATTTTTACAAATAAAAATCTGAAAAGTGTGGCATGCATTTGTATTCAGCCCCTTTTACTCTGATACCCATAACTAATATCCAGTGAAACCAACTGCCTTCAGAAGTCACCTAATTAGTAAATAGACTGCAACTGTGTGTAATTTAATCTCAGTATAAATACTTCTGTGAAGACCTCAGAAGTGTGTTAGAGAACATTAGTGAACAAACAGAATCATGAAGACCAAAGAATACACCAAACAGGTCAGGGATGAAGTTGTGGAGAACTTTACATTTACATTTACAGCCTTTGGCAGATGCCCTTATCCAGAGCGACGTACATAATTGCTTAAATCTCTATCAGTGAATACATTAATGCTGGCTCACTAGGTTACATACTTAAGATACCAAGTATATTAAGTATCTTTACCATACTTAAGAGTTTAAAACATTGTTCAAAGTTACAATGAAAAAGTTTCAGTTTTTTGTTTTTTTTTATAAATACAAAATATAGAGAAAGAAGTACTAGTTGAAGTGTTTAAAGCAGGGTTAGGTTATAAATTAATATCCCATGCCTTGAACATCTCACGGAGCACTGTACAATCTATCATCCGGAAATGGAAAGAGTATGGCACAACTGCAAGCCTACCAAGACATAGCTGTCTACCTAAACTGACAGGCTGTGCAAGGAGAGCTTAATCAGAGAAGCAGCTAAGAGGACCATTGTAACTCTAGAGGAGCTGCAGAGACCCACAGCTCAGGTGGGAGAATCTGTCCAGGACAACTATTAGTCGTGCACTCCACAAATCTGGGGCCTCATTTATAAAGCTTGCGTACGCACAAAACAGGGCTAGAAACGTACGTATGCCAGTTCCCACGCAAAGGTTGTGATCTATAAAAAACAAACTTGATGGGAGAATGTGCGCACCTTTAAGCAAACTTTGAGCCGTGTGTACGCACACTCTGGAGACAAAGGGAATTGGCGACACAGATGGTGAGGTCGTGAACTGAAGTTAGATTGTAGAAAATAAATGTGAGAAGAACGATTATAAGAATTAATGACATTTAATTTTCACTCCATTTCATACATTATATCCACATTATCATGAAGATTAAATCCAACAGTGTTATTTTTGTTAGCCTACTGTTTTAGGTTATATACATCTAGTAAAATCCAAACATAATTCAAAATGTATTTAAAAAAAAATAATAATCAGCGTTGCCTTACAGTCACATTGTCCACAACGGGAGCGCAAGAGAAGATGGCGGGACTACATGTGATACAATATAGCATGAAATACCCTTTTATTAGAGAACTGCAGAACACAGTGTAAAAATTTTCCTTAATGTACATATACCATAAAATGTCAAAGTCTGCAAATACAGTCATGAAGCACAATTGCTACTCATCATCGGTCCTAACTATTATCGTGTTCATCACACAACCGTCATGAAGAAGCATGTGTTCACTATAACATTTTTGTCTTAAATTTTTGCCCACAAATTAATTCTGTGATTTTGTCAAGGTGTTAACGATCAGTCTAATTGCTAGAAACATATAAATCCTCCGGTGACCTGGGTATGTAATTCTTCATGATGGCACTGCTGGCACTGTTGGAGGATTATGCCAATGGCAGAATAAGGAGAGAAAGAGTTTTCAGGGACCATGATGATTTCCTGGCCCATGATGATGACTGGCTAATAAGCCGATTTAGATTCCGTAGAGCTGTGCTGTTGCATCTATGTGCTGAATTGGGTCCAGTATTAGAGAGGGCAACACGCCGGAACCATGCCATCCCAGTCCAAATACAAGTCCTGTTTCCAGCGGGAATTGGCATACAGGCAAATTATTTATATAAAAAAAAACTATAAGTAATCCTCAATCCTTTGTCTCTAAGACCTTTTTGTATATGAAATAATTCTATTGGAAACTATCATCTCACCCTATAGGTCTGGTATATCACAGCCGTCCCTGAGTGCCATAATATCTGTCATCAGGTTCCCCTACACTGTGCAAGAACAGGCCGAAATTAAAATGCAATTTGCAGCAATGTCTGGTTTCCCAAGCGTAATCGGCGCAATTGACTGCACTCATGTTGCTATAAGGGCACCATCTGAAAATGAATTTGCTGATGTTAATAGAAAGCATGTGCATTCTATTAATGTGCAAATCATATGTGACTCCAATATGACCCTCACAAACATTGTGGCACGCTGGCCTGGTTCAACACATGATTCCTTTATCTTGACACATAGCAGTGTAGGGAACAGACTAAATGCAGGCACAGTACGTGATGGCTGGCTTCTTGGTGAGTTTAACAATATTAAAAAGTAGAAACTGTAACAATTTTGTTTTTAATATAATTTAATATAATTATAACAATGTTGCTTTTAATATAATTATAACCTGCAGGCGACAGTGGCTACCCCCTGAGACGCTGGCTCCTCACCCCATTTTTACACCTGCATTTTTACACCTTTTTCTACACGTGCCCGCGCAGTTGTGGAGCATGCCATCAGCATCCTGAAATGCACTTTTATACCATCCAGCAAAAGTGTGCAAGATTGTCAGGGCGTGTGGTGTTTTGCACAATATAGCACTGAGGAGGTATTCTCTCCTTCCTGATCTCCCTCTACCCCAGCATTACAACCCGGAGCCACAGCCCCCTGTCCGACAAGTGGGATATCAACGAGGTGCAAGAATCTGTGAGGATGTCATGCGGCGTTTGTAAAGAAAGACAAAACTCAAGGTTCGTGTTTTAACTGCATTTTTTAATGATTGTGCAATTTCTTGCATCACGTCTCTCATCTGCCATAGCTCATCTGCAACCCTGTTGACAGCGTTTATTGACTCTTGCTGTAACGGCAGGACTGCGTCAGTGAGTACCCGACCACTTTTGGACGTGCCAGACGCAGAAGGGGCACTGCTTTGAGCCGGATGCTGTGCATCTGCATCTGAGTACCCCTTACCCTGAACCTCCTGTTCACCCACAGCTTCAGACTCCGGAAGGACTGGAGGACAAACAATTGGCAACATTTATCCATTTATCACCCCCACACGCTCAAATGTACAGCGTTAATGATTAAAAATCTGTTTAACTGTAAGGACTCTGCCCGGACTCTGGCCACGTGCATCTGTTTATGTTTCTCGTCACGTGTCTGCCCCGCCTTCGTCTGCTCCTCCCTGTCATCACACCTGATCCTTATTGTGTCATTGTCTTCTTGTATTTAACTGTGCCGCGTTGCTTCGTGCAGCGCGGCATCTACTGTGATTTGTCCTGTCTAGTCTGCGTCCTGTTTCATGTTTTCAGTTATTAAACCCTATTATGATTTATGCTATCCTGCGTTTGGGTCCGCTCTGTTTCCCGTCGTTACAGAAGATGCTGCCACATGAGGACCCAGCGGGATAGCAGCTACTTGGACCGGCTAAACGGGGGGCTAAAAAAAACTGTTTTTTTCCCCCCTCTGGACTTGGCGCGTTTGGCGACGTGGGTCCGCATTTTTTCGGTGAGGGGCGCCGCCTCGCTTTTGGTTTTTTCGCGGGGGGCGCCGCCTCACTTCCTGGTTGCGGACCATGTCGCCAGCCCAAGGTTTGTTTTGTTTTTTCAGTGTCCTGTGACTTCGCCCCGCACTTTCCGGTGGGGGGCGTCGCTTCACTTTTGGTTTCCGTGGAGGACGTCGCCCCACTTCCTGTCCGCGGGGGGTGTCGCAGGCCTGTGTTTTTTCCTGTTTTTGGACTTCCCTGTTTTGTGGAGGATTTTTTTTTTTTTTCCCTCCCGCCCTCCCTTTCCTGGACTTTGGGGGTGGATCTGGCCGGGGTGCGTCTGGGGTTGTGCTCGGCCCTTCAGCTCGGCTGTGGACGTCGCTCGGCCCTTCAGCTCGGCTGTGGACGTCGCTCGGCCCTTCAGCTCGGCTGTGGACGTCGCTCGGCCCTTCAGCTCGGCTGTGGACATCGCTCGGCCCTTCAGCTCGGCTGTGGACGTCGCTCGGCCCTTCAGCTCGGCTGTGGACGTCGCTCGGCCCTCTCTGGCTGCGCCGCCGTGTGCCTTGCTCCCCCCACCTGCCTCGCCGTGTGCCTTGCTCCCCCCACCTGTTACATTAACCTTGCTCCTCTGTGGTTTCATTCACGTCAGTGTCTCCCTCCTTTTCCGACAAAATCCCACACACACTGACCTCCCCAATTATAGCCGCGATTTTTGCTGTCCACTGATGTAAGATCAGCTGTACTTGGGCCCCCACCAGTTGCAGCCACGCTCTCTCTTTGCCTCCACCTTGAATGAATGAGAATCTGCATACTGTAAACACATGTACACAAAACCTTTTGAAAATCAATATTGCTAATTATATATAGCCTAATAAAACACAAATGTAATATGTTGGTAAAAAATTAGTATACCTTCAGGTCGTATCATTTTTTCTTTAATTCTGCAACTGTCTGTTCTGTCCCACTGAGACAATTGACGGCAGAAGCAATACTTTGCCACTAGCAGTGCTTCTTTTTATTAGTGATCATCCCACTGCTGTGGCCACCAAATAACACAGTTTTCCGAGCCTCCACCTCCCCTACAAGTGTTTCAATCTCAGTGTCTGAGAAATTGTTTTTTTTTCCTCTTTTCTCACCTGTCGCCATTATTCAAAGTAACAGAAATACACGTTTTCTCTTTCTTGGATTAATTAATTGGCGGGTTGCATGCCAGTTTTCCAGGTATATATGGGATTCCACTCTCATTTACATGCTGATCAGCAATCATGAGGTGATTTGCATTGACTATTTATGGTTAAAAATGGGCATGTACAGGGCAGGATATGAGGATGGTTCATGTACGCACATCTGCGGGTGATCTGTGATTTATAAAGGGAACATTGCTTACAGGTGTGCGTACGCACGGTTTTATAAATCGGTATATTTTTTGGTGTACGCCATTTTTGCCTTTTGGGTGCACGTAAACTTTTAGTAGGGATCCTACTCACAGTTTTATAAATGAGGCCCCTGGTCTTTATGGAAGAGTGGCAAGAAGAAAGCCATTGTTGAAAGAAAGCCATAAGAAATCCAAGTCAAGTCGAGTCACTTTTTGTCACATCACTACAGCACATGTGCCTTGGTGAGTGAAATTCTTGGGAGCGTACTCCAGAAATTGCAGAAACATACAGGTGAAATTAACAGATGAAAATGTGCAATATGCTCATACATATAGTCGGTACACACAGTGTAGTATTAGACATACTTACAATAGCACTACATATTATATGCAATATGTACCTATATATTGTCGCTGTCGGGCGAAAACCTCGTATGTCCAAATTTGGTCAATTTCATATTTTTTCACATATCAATGCTATTGGTCAGTCCCCACGTGGGTCTGTTATTTTTACAAGTTGTTAACCAATCTAAAGTCTTGAAAATAGCTTGAGTGCAAATCTCATAACTCCATTGGACACTTCAACTGTCCACCTCTTCCTCACTTCGCGGGGAGTTTCGCGGCATATTTCTCCTCAAGAAGAGTCGCAACGAATCAACACGTCTTCTGAGGTAAATGTCTTCAAAACACTGGGCTCAAAGAAAAAAAAATCTTGACCCCCGCTAGTTCTGGTGCTCGTCTGAGGACAGGAATTTAGCGCAAGACAATCCACTGCAACGCAGACTAAACCCTGTGCACTGCAGATAAGGTACGGCGTTTTTTTAATTTCCTGAAAAATAACGGTTTTGGAGATTTCCACCCGACAGCGACGATATGTATATGTACAATAAGGTGCACAGGATGCTCTCTATAGTGCAGGTGTAGAATGTTCTGAGGATGCTGTTCATGACGTTGGAGCTGTGTGTGGCTGCACAGTCGTGTGTGTACAGGGAGTACAGTAGTGGGCTGAGGACACTGCCCTGAGGAGCAATTGAGGGTCAGCGGGGATGAAGTATTGCTTCCCATTCTTACAACCTGACTTCTGCCTGTCAGGAAGTCCAGGATCCAGCTGCACAGAGATCCGTTTAGTCCCAGAGTCTGGAGCTTCGTAACAAGTGTGGAAGGCACTATGGTGTTAAATGCTGAGCTGTAGTCCACAAACAGCATTCTCACATAGGTGTTCTTATTTTCCAGGTGGGAGAGAGCAGTGTGTAGGGTGAAAGCAATAGCATCATCTGTGGAACATTTGCACAATGGTGGATTTTTTGAAGCACGATGGAACCACAGACAGACAGATGGAGTTTGCAGTTTGTGACAAGCCATGTGGGGGACACAACAAGCATGTGGAAGAAGGTGCTCTGGTCAGATGAGACCAAAATTTTACTTTTTGGCCAAAATTCAAAACATTATGTGTGGTGGAAACCTAGGGTTCACCCTGAACACACCATCCCCACCAGGAAACATGGTGGTGGCAGCATCATGTTGTGGGGATGCATTTCTTCAGCAGGGAGAGGGAAGCTCATCAGAGTTGATGGGAAGATGGATAGAGCCAAATACAGGGCAATCTTAGATGAAAACCTATTAGAGTCTGCAAAAGACTTGAGACTGGGTCAGAGGTTCACTGTCCAGCAAGACAATTACCCTAAACATACAGCCAGAGCTACAATGGAATGGTTAAGATCAAAGCATATTCATATTCATGTGTCGGAGGTTCACTGTCCAGCAAGACAATTACCCTAAACATACAGCCAGAGCTACAATGGAGTGGTTAAGATCAAAGCATATTCATATTTATGGCTCAGTCAAAGTCCAGACCTAAATCCAATTGAGAATCTGTGGCGAGACTTGAAAATCGCTGTTCACAGACGCGCCATCCAATCTGACTGAGCTTGAGCAATTTTTCAAAGAAGAATGTGCAAAAATTTCACTCTCTAGATGTGCAAAGCTGGTACAGCCATACCCCAAGACTTGCAGCTGTAATTGCAGCGAAAGGTGGTCCTACAAAGTATTGACTCAGTGCGGCTGAATACAAATGCACGACACACTTCAGATATTTATTTGTAAAAAAAAATTGACACCATTTATCATGTGAAAAAGTTCAGTGGGTATGAATACATTTGCAAGGCACTGTATATACATCAGCCATGCCTAACAGGCAGGGGAGGAGGTGTTGCAGTTATTCATGATGATAAGCTCGAAGTCAAGCAAGAATCTAGACATGTTTAACTCATTAAGTGCTTCATACTAACATACACGTAGCCACAAAAAATAAGTCTACTGAATCAGTTCCTCTTGCTGTTATTTTAGAAGAATTTTATTCATCGTGATATGTAATAAACAATATCAGCATGGAAATTAGCTAGGTTCAATTCAATTTAAGTTTATTTGAATAGCACTTTTTACAATTGACATTGTCTCAAAGCAGCTTTACAGAACATAAACAATAATAATAATAAACTATATTTTCTATAGCACCTTTAAAAGTAGCATCTCAAAGCTCTTCACAGAAGAAAAAGGAAAGATACAATTATACAAATAATACATTAAAATAAATAAGAGATAAAAAAAACACCAAATAAGAACATACTATCGAAAGTTGAAACAAATCAATTGAAAAAGAACAAAAGGTAAATAAAGAATAATAGAAAGATTAATAGAATACAAAATTCTAGATTAATATTAGATAGATTTAGTTCACAATGTGTATGCATTTATCCCCAATGAGCAAGTCTGAGGTGACTCAGGCAGCAGTGGCAAGGAAAATTGCCTCAGTATGATATATTAAGTATATAAGTATATAATAAGTCTGAGGTGACTCAGGTGACTGTGGGGAGGAAAAACTCCCTTAGATGGTAAAGGAAGAAACCTTAAGAGGAACCAGACTCAAAGGGGAACCTCATCCTCATATGGGTGTCACTGGAGGGTGTGATTATAAATATACAGTCTAACAAATGTTGTATTGTTGCAAAAGATCACATGGAGTTCACATCTCCTCTTTAGTATCGCAGAGTCTGACTGGAGCTGGTAGATCTCTAGATGCCTCAGGATTCTCAGAGTCCTCAGAGTCGGCCTCATCTCAGTGGAGGTCCAAAGTCTTCATCGCACGAAAGACAATCGGACCTGGTACAGTTTCTGGATGCCTCAGGATGGGTAGAAAGAGAGAAGCAGTGGAGAGGAATTAACGTAGCTCCTGTTCATAACATGTGCAAGTCTGATGTAATAGTGCACAATATTATGGGACATATTATGTGTATGCCTGACTAAAGAGATGAGTTTTTCACTTCTCCTTTTATTTTACTCTCTGCCCTTGAACTCAGCTACAGCCACTTTCCTCTCCTCAACCGTGGACCTTTTCTGTCCTCTGTCCACTAAACCCAGGAAGAGTTCTTGTTCTTCTTGTTCTTGTTTCATGATGTACTAAATACTACACAGTAATAATAACTATTTAACATATTTGTAAAGAAGTATCAGATAAAGCCATTTTATTACTGGATGCAGAGTCATTTGAAGACTTCAGCAGGAAGAAATTAAGGTTGGGTCTGTGATGAACTCAGAATTTGCACTGACCCATTAGTTCACTCAATTACATACAGTACTGTTGTAGAACCTTATTGACATTATTCCCTGTACAGTGTCACCCAAATGAGGATGGGTTCCCTTTCTGAGTCTTCTTCCTATTAAGGTTTCTTCCTCATATAATCTCAGGGAGTTTTCCTTGTCACCTCAGACTTGATCATTAGGGATAAATGTTAGAGATAAATAGTAACTTAATTTTAAACTTTCACATATTTATTCTGTTGCTATACTTCTGTAAAGCTGCTTTGAGAAAATGTGAATTGTTAAAGCAAAATACAAATTAATTTTATTTAATTGTATGCTGACGATGTAAATTTGTTGCATTTTTACAGTTAATGAAAAACATTTGATATCTCAGGATACACAGGGAATAAAAATAAATCATCTTTATTAATGTCACGGCTGGAGCACCTGCCTCACTCCCCATGCACCGACAGAGAGAAGCGTCTCCGGAGTACTAGACACTTCCGGACTGCAGTTCCCACAATGCCTGCACTGGGGCTAATTACGCAGCCAGCTGTAACCAATTTCCCACGCTACTTAAGCGCATTTGAACTTGACCCCGGTGCGAAGTCTCGATTTGCGTTTGCAGTCAGTCTGAGCTTACTGCTCTCACCGGAGAGCTCGCCGCGGCGCTACAGAATCTGCGAGGGACTGCCGGGGCGACGGGCCCCGCACCGCCGCACCGCCGGCAGCACCTCTTCCAACCACCGCATATGCCGCCCCCGCGGTCGCTAGTCCTCGGCTCGCCTTCCCGGACAAGTTTAACGGAGACCGGAACGGACAGAAGCGATAGATGGCCGGCCCCTCGGAGAGGGGAACATCAAGTTCGTCACTCGGGACCTCCGGCTACAGGTGGGGTCCCATCATCATGAAATCATCCACTTCCACATCATTCGCTCCCCTCGTCACTCACTCATCCTGGGACTGCCGTGGCTCAAGTTACACAACCCGGTCATCTCTTGGTCGGAACCGCGGATCTTAAGCTGGAGTATGAAGTGCACCCAACACCTCCGGCCCGCAAAAGGACCACTCCAACTCAACACCACAGCCACCGCGCCTTCCGCCACTGACATGCCCTGGACCTCACGGAGGCATTTAGCAAGGCCAAAGCCACCGAACTGCCGCCACACCGACCATATGACTGTGCCATCGACCTCCTGCCCGGTGCCACACCTCCCAGAGGAAGGATTTTTCCCTCTGTCTCAACGTGAATCAGCAGCCATGAACAAACATATCGAGGATGAGCTCAGGAAGGGGTTCATTCGGCACTCAGTCTCTCCAGCGTCCTCTGGGTTCTTTTTTGTTAAAAAGAAGGATGGAGGCCTCTGACCGTGTATCGACTACAGTGCGCTGAATGAGATCACAGTAAAGTTCCGGTATTGTCAGATTCTGCCTGCTCACTCAGCTGTGAAACAGCCACTTCCGGGGCGGCAGCCATCTTGGCTGTGGCACTTCCGGGTTAATACCTCTTTATACTCCGACAGACTATTTAAGCACGCGGCCGGCGGACACTCTTTGCCAGATTGTCTCATCGTGTAATTATGTTACTGCTCGTGCATACCTTTTGCTACCCCTAAGTTTCAGTTTCGTTTTGACAGCTAACGTGTCGGATTTCGGCCGGGTGTGTTCCAATTCGTGGATTTTTCCTTTTTGCATACTTTTTCAGCCCAGGCTCTGGATATCTTGATTGGATTATTTTTTTGTTCTATTGCTTCGCCGGACTAAAAGACCTTGTTGGATTACTCATTTGTTTTTTCTTGAAATTTTACTGTTTCCTGGACTCGCCCTTCTTGATTTTTCTGTCAGGTTTGTTTTTTGTTTGTGGAGTCCTGTCTACATGTTATCTTGTGAGGATCATTCTGTTTTGACCTGTTTTTACTGTTAGTCCTGTGACTTATTCTGTCTCGCATGTTCCTGCTGTTATTACCGGACATTCCGCTAATTAAAACTGTTTGATTGGAAGTCATATGCGTTCTGCATTTTTGGGTCCATTCCCCCCTACATTTTGACAGGTATCCTCTCCCCCTCGTGCCATCGGCCTTGGAGCAGCTTCGCAGGGCTCGCTACTTCACCTAGCTCGACTTACGCAGCGCATACAACCTCATCCGCATCAGAGAGAAAGATGAATGGAAAACCGACTTTTCAACCCAATCCGGCCACTATGAATATTTGGTCATGCCGTTCGGCCTTCCTAACAGTCCAGCAGTGTTCCAGTCCTTCGTCAATGACGTGTTCCGCGACATGCTGGACCGCTGGGTAATAGTTTACATTGACGACATCTTAATCTACTCCGAAACCATGGGGGAACACGTCCAGCATGTACGAGCCGTACTAAAGCGCCTGATCCAGAACCGACTCTATGCCAAGGCGGAGAAGTGCAAGTTTCACGACATCGACGGTTTTCCTGGGTTATGTCATTTCAGCAGAGGGGGTGGCCATGGATGACTCGAAGGTGCAGGCAGTACTACAGTGGCCGCAGCCGCAAACTATTAAGGAGCTACAGCGCTTCCTAGGGTTCGCAAAACTTCTACTGCCGTTTTATCCACGGATTCAGCACCATAGCAGCGCCCCTCACGTCCATGACGAAGAAAGCACCAGCCCATCTCTTGTGGTCAGCAGAAGCGGTCACGGCTTTTCAACGCCTAAAGGAAAGTTTTTTGAACAAAATGTTTCCATGTGCGTACTTCTCACGAAAGCTGTCACCCACGGAGTGCAACTATGACGTCAGCGACCGCGAGTTACTCGCCATGAAAGCATCTTTCGAAGCATGGCAGCACTGGCTAGAGGGCGCACAGCACCCATTCACAGTTCTCACACTCCGCTAGACGCAGGAACACACGCCCGGCTCGATGGGCCATGTTCTTCACGCGCTTCCAATTTACCATGACCTATGGACAAGGAACTAAGAACGCTAAAGCCGCTGCTCTCTCGCGCATGCACTGGGAGCCTGACCAAGACACGCCTGCTGAACCCGTCATACCTGAGGCCCGCATCCTGGCCCCAGTCCAATGGGACATTATGACAGAGATCGCCCAGGCCAATGAGCAGTCTCCTCCCCCGGCAGATTGTCCTCCCACAAAAACTTAACTGCCCGAGGAGCTACGCACCGCCCTCCTGAACCTCCTACATGCCACTCCTAGCTCTGGCCATCCCGGCATTGCAGGAACCATCCACCTTGCACAGAACCAGTTCTGGTGGCCGTCACTATCAGCTGACACGCGGGATTATGTCAAGAACTGCGCCGTGTGTAACACCTCGAAAGCCTCTCACCTGCTTCCCGCTGGTTTACTGCTGCCTCTGCCAATCCCACAGCACCCCTGGTCTCACATCGCCATTGACTTCATCACAGATCTGCCCAGGTCCAACAACTATACAGTAATCCTCACCCTCATCGACCGATTTTAGAAAGCCTGCCGCTTGATCCCGCTACCTAAACTTCCCATGGCTTTTGAGACGGCCAAAACCCTCTGCAACTGCCCGAGGACATAGTTTCCGACCGCGGGCCCCAATTTACTGCACGAGTCTGGTCGGCGTTCCTCAAACAGCTGAACATCAATGTCAGCCTCACCTCGGGGTACCACCCACAGGCGAACGGGCAAACGGAGCGCCTGAACCAGGAAATCACCCGCTTCCTTCGCTCGTACTGCCATAACAACCAGTCCGACTGGAGTAAATTCATTATGTGGGCAGAATATGCGCAAAACTCACTCATCAAACCCGCTATGGGCCTCACGCCCTTCCAGTGTATTCTGGGTTATCAACCTCCCCTGTTCCTGTGGTCTGGCGAGCCATCTGACCTACCGGCCATGGACGAGTGGTTTCGCCGGAGCGAGGAGACGTGGAGCGTGGCACACCGCCAGCTACAGAGGGCCATCCGGAGACAAAAGACTCAGGCCGACAAGCATCGCCGGGCACATCCTGACTATGAACCAGTGGGTTGGTAGTGGGTCTGGCTCTCCACACGCGATATCCGTCTCCGCCTGCCCTGCTGGAAGCTCAGCCCCAAGTACGTGGGTCCTTTCAGGATTATCAAAAGTATAAACCCAGTGTCTTATCTCATCTCACCCACCTTCCACGCCTCGCTGCTGAAGCCCGCTGATGGACCTGGGGACAGCCGAGAGGGGGTCGCTGATCCACCGGACCCATCACCGCTACTAGTCGACGGTGAAGAGGCTTACCAGGTGCACGAATTACTGGACTCTAGACAAAGAGGCAGCATTCTCGAATATCTAGTCGACTGGGAGGGGTATGGCCCAGAGGTCAAGGCGGGGGATATTCTGGACCCCGCGCTCATCGCTGATTTCCACCAACGGCACCCGGACAGGCCGGCCCCACAAACCCGGGGTAGACCCCCCCAACGCGCGCAGGAGCCGCTCGCAGGGGGGACTCTGTCACGGCTGGAGCACCTGCCTCACTCCCCATGCACCAACAGAGAGAAGCGTCTCCGGAGTACTAGACACTTCTGAATTGCAGTTCCTACAATGCCTGCACCGGAGCTAATTACGCAGCCAGCTGTAACCAATTTCCCACGCTACTTAAGCGCACTTGAACTTGACCCCGGTGCAAAGTCTCGATTTGCGTTTGCAGTCAGTCTGAGCGGTTGCTATGTTTATTTCCTGTTCCGGTTTTCTGACTCTGTTTCTGTCTTTGGTTTCTCGATTGTTTGCTGCCTGTCTTGACCTTTTGCCTGTTTACTGATTACGATTCCGCCTGTTCTACATTGTTGTTGTTTGCCTGTCCTGACCGTGCCTGTTTTGTCTACGATTAATAAAAGCTGCAAATGGATCATCAGCCTTACGACGCCTCATTACAATTAAACACAGAAGCCAGTTCCTAAATTAATGTGTTAGAAAAATTCACATATTTGGAGATATAAATTATTCCAAACATAGAATCAGTATTTAGAGCTAACTATGACTCCTTGATGGAGAAAATTACAGACTCGATAGATAGATAACCAAATAATAGCCCACATTAAATAAACTGAAATAAAACAAATATTTATCATCCTTGCTACAGGCTTCATTCAAAGCAGCAAAATTAATGAACAATCCTTGGCTATTTTTTTTTATTTGACGCCATTATTAATTTTTACTCTAAAAGTCTGTGAACGTTTTTATTGAAGTGATTTTATCGTTAGAAAGCTAATATAGTTAGGAGATTCACAGAATTGCTGCAGCTTTGTTTCAAAGCCTTGTGGCAACAAAGAACTGGCTCTTGCTTCGGCAGCAATTAGTCACAGATGACAACGTACGTGATTGGCTGACGGTGCAGCAAAGTCGTAACATGATTGACTCTCACGCCAAATGATTGACGGACACTGTCACAACCTAAGGGTGCCAGTGATGTCACAGGAGTGAACGCGAGAGAATGAAGTGAGGAGAATGTAATAAATTCGACTTCTAATTCTAACATGTCATTTTACTGTATTTTACAAATCGCATGACAGGTAAGCTCCTACAATCCTCAAAAGATGTATAAAATGAGGAGAGTCCAGGCCTAAGTTTAAACAATGAACATGGACTTTATTCTTGTCACTTTGTTGCAGGCCACAAAATGAAACTTTATGCTGTCACTGAACAATTAATTTTTTGAAGCATGCTGTTCATTATTCTTGCAGAATAATGCAGAATTCATACTCATGTGTTTCAACGGTTAGAGTCAGGTCAGTGTGAATCAGTGAATCAGTTTTGTTAAAGCAAAATACTCCTTCACTAGATGTTAATTCATTTGATTCTATTACTGTAACACCAATATTTATGCTCGCTGTTGTAATTATTAAAAACTCTCAATCTGATCAGAGACCAAAGTGTTTCAGGGACATTATGGACCTGGTTCTTCATCTGTGGGATGAGTATGATCCAACTTTGACTCTCAGTAACATTTTATTCAGTTTATTTACACATAAATAAATAATTAGATGCTGATTTACTGTGTATATGTTTAAAGGGAATGGAAGCCTGTGAACAGGGGCATGACAAAGAAGGTAAGAGTTCATTTCAATTCAATTCAAATTTATTTGTATTGCACTTTTAACAATTAGCATTGTCTCAAAGCAGCTTCACAGAACATAAACATAAAGGTTAATATAAAGAATAATATAAAGATTACTATAATACAAAAATTCAAGATTAACATTAGTTACTTAATGTTACATAATCTTAATATTAAGATTAACATTTATATTTAAATGTGTTTGAATTTATCCTCAATGAGCAAGTCTGAGGTGACTCATAGTGTGAGAATAACAAATGGGTCGGAAATGTGAGAATGAATTGATTGATCTGGCCATGAAGAGATGAATCAGTTAATTGTGTAACATTCTGTGTACGAAAAAGGATTCAGTAATGTGTGTAAATCTGTACAGTTTTTATAGTAGTGTTATTTGTTGTTATATGAAGCGTTAACTGATGATCTGTACCACAGCAAAGTTCAACACTGTTATCATTTGGTTAAACACTGATCATGTTTCATATTTATTTTTTTTACTTCAAAAGGTCACAAGATTGGAGTTTGCTGCCACATGCACTAAAATCGTGATGGCGGTCTCCTCTGCTGTCGTACGGCGTTTACTGAAGCCTCTCAGCAAAAGCTTCGGGATCAAAGTGATTCTTGAGGCTAACGACAAACTGAAGAAAATGGCTGAGTCAAAATAGAGCATGTGCTCTGCCCCAGACGCCTTGGCTCAAAGGTAAACTTTATCAACCTGTTGCTCAGATTCACAAGAATCAACTTTACTGCACTGTTTAATCAACACCTTCTGGCCAGTCAGAATCCAGGATTCAGGAGCGTGGTGATGGAATTTGTTTTTTTTGTTTTTCTGTGTTTTGGATCAATTGGCTTTTTAAAAAGAGAAAATTAATTGAACATTGTGCTATTTGTTTCAGTTCATGTGTGCGGTGACATGGAAATAATATTCATTCATGTTACTGTTCCTGGTCCTGTGTGTATAAAGATCCCCTGTGCATGTGTCTGATTTCATCTGATCTCAGGAAGGAGTTGAAGGTTGTCAATAAAACTGTTGGGAAGTCACAAACCAATATCCAAATGCTCATGTTGGGTGTACGATGTATAGGCACAGACCTGATCCACAGACCCATCTCTCAGGTTCTGTGGCGCGAGACCATTAAGTGTTTTATAGGTTAATAATAGTATTTTATAATGAATGTGAAACTTGACTGGAAGCCAATGCAGTGAGGATAAGATCGGGGTGATATGTTCATATCTTCTGGTTCTAGTTAGGACTTTAGCTGCTGTGTTCTGGACTAACTGGAGCTTGTTTATGTTCCTACTGGAACATCCAGACAGTATTACAATAATCCAACCTAGAGGTAACAAATGCATGCGATCGTGCATCATGTAATGACATTGTTTTGTGGCCAGAAACCTTTCCTGGTTTCAGGCCCAAGTTGTAGATGCATTGTAGAACTATTATCTGCAATCGTCCTCACTTGTTTACATCTGAAACAATCACAGTCTACCACTTGATCTGCATGTAGGTACAGATTTGGGGGAAAGCAGTGCCATGGAATATGAGAAGCCCATTATCGAATCCGAAATCTTTGTTTAAGTAATTTTTAAAGTATAGTTACCGACCAATCTGGCAACCAGCATTGTCATGACCAGTAGATGGCGGTGTTGATTTCGGTTCAAAATATCAGGTAGTTATTTTTAGCTACAAAAAATGGCAAAATCGACATTCTTATTCTAATTAAAAATACATAAATATTTACATACATACTATTTTAAATTCCTATTTAAAATCCCGTTTTCCCTGTAAATCAGCTTCAAACTTTGTTGGTATCATACATCCAGAAAAACCTAGATGGCGTTACATTAGCAACGGAAAACGACGCACACGCGCGCACACACACACACACACACACACACACACACACACACGCAGGTGCCGCGAGGAATGTAGGAATAGGATGCAGGTGCGCGCGGACTGGATGACTGCACCGGAGCACAAAAGAAATAAACACAGTGGTGAAGGAAAAAGGCGCGTGTGACTCGCGGCGATGGCCGGTGCCCGGAGGGGGCTCGTGGCTCCTCAAAACACTTTTCTGGAGAATATAGTGAGAAGATCAAACGGTAAGATCAAGCTCACGCGCACGCACCATGCTGGGCTTAGTGTTTTATTTAGAAGTTCCATTATTCTAGAGATTTTTCTCTTTTACTTAAAAAGAGCCATAACTTAAAAACCCTTTGCTGCAGCACATAACCTCATTAAATGCTTAACTAGTAACTAACCTTAGACATCACTCTGATCTGTTGGTTCGTCAGGAGCTCTTGGTCACACTGGATTATTAACTGTTGTAGAAATGACATTTACATTTACATTATTTCCTGTCCAGTGTCACCCAAATGAGGATGAGGTTCACTTCTGAGTTTTGTTCCACTCAAGTTTTCTTCCTCATTTCATCTCAGGGAGTTTTTCCTCACCACCATCACATCAGGCTTGATCATTTGGGATAAATGTTAAAGATAAATAGTAAATTAATTTTAAACTTTACATTTTTTTATTCTGTTTCTATACTTATGTAAAGCTGCTTTGAAACAATGTCAACTGTTAAACATGCTATAGAAACAAATTGAAATTGAATTAAACTAGTAAACCTAAATAAAGAAATGCTTTTATAACTAATAATTCATTTTATTTTCATCTTGTCATCTTTATCTGATATTTAGATTTCAGTGAGTTTATAACTGTAATATTTCAAAATAACAACACATGACAGCGTTACTGTCTTTATTATTTTATTACATAATCATTTGTGACTCTTGGGAATAATTCAAATGGTAAGCCTTTAAAACATCTCCACTCCCTAAATGGGTTTTAGTGGGATTTTGTACACCAGCTGTAAATGAGCACAATGTGTATGGTTTAAAACTTTATAAGCAGTGTTTCACAGATTTTATGTTGAATTTGATAACATCCAAATTGCAACTGTATTTTATTGTTCATTCTCATAGGTTTTAATAATAATGTGAAAAAATACAAGATCATTTTAGAAGTGTGAAAAAGAAATAATAAACTGTATTACAAAATCACATGGACAATGTAGTAGGTGCAGTATGTTCCAGGTGCAGTATTTGTGATGAGCAACACTCTTAATAGATGGAAAGGTAATTTCAGATACTTCAGAAATACTTTTCAGCCAAATCAAGTTGCATTTTTGAGCTGTGCCTCCTAAATTAGCACACACACATGCACACACACGCACACACACGCAAACTATTTGTGTCAAGTGAAGTGGTTAAAATATACTTAAATTTTTCATATTGAATAATCTTGAAAATATTCCCAAACCCTAAGCTATTAAACCTTTCTTAAAAATCCAATGGCACAATTGTGAGTAATTTTTGCCAATAGTATGTAGTTAGTTAGATATCCTCATTTTGTTGGCAGTCACAGGTTCAGTGCATTCTTGTACACTTTTAGCATTTGATTTAATTAGAAGTGTACTGTGCAGACTGTATTTCTAAAAATCTACAGAATGATGTTTTAACTCCTTTTTCTGTTTAACTTTCAGTTTGGACATTATCACATAGACAGACAGGTACAGACCACATGAAGAAATACACTTGCTCTTTAATCCCTTCTCTACCTTTACATTCAATGATCTGATGTTCTATACCAATTTCTGTTAATTTACACTTATTAATACTATCTTCCTCTAGAGAGAATATTTCCTCACAATGAATGAGGAATTGTTGTAAAATAACAACTGTTGGCATGGAACATTTCCTTTTGTTTTTCTCCCAATAGTAATGTTTGTGTGTGTGTGTGTGGCACTGTAGTTTTAGATTAGCAAACAAGTCCACTGTTTGTGAATGCCATCCTATTTACACCAGAGCAGAGTGTTTTTTGTTACATTCATTTCTGAAAATTCTTCACTTTGACCAAACATATTAAATGTTGATGTGTTGTATCATGCATTGTTAATTGTGCACTGTGTAATATTAAACTGAGCCAGAGTCACACAAAGCATAAGAACAACAGAGACATTAACATCAACTAATGGGATGGAGTGGAACAGTTTGTTCTACAGTCAGATGTAAAAGTCTGTGTCTGCTATCAACTACTGCTGGTATTTTATCAGTTTTCAAAGGACTATGTATTCTGGCTACATAATGATAATCAATAACAATTACAGAGATGTACTAATTGAGTTAATACAACTATTCTCTTGCTCATTAAGATACTAAAAAATTGACAATTAATTGGGTTATACCACAGCAGTGAGAGAATAGCAGCAAATGCCATTTATTTCTCAGCTAGTGCCTCTTTCCCTTACTCACAAATCCATCCAACTCTACATCTCTTTATTCAGCCATTCATCCTTCCATTTTTTTCATCAATCCTTCCCTCTAGCATTCCTTCTATCAACTCACCCATCCTCTTCTACTTTCGGCTTTTTCAGTTAGGGGTCACCACAGCGAATCATCTGTTTCCACCTAACTGGATCCTTGGCATCCTCTACTGAGCTGGTCCATTTTTGATCTGGTCGTTTTCTGACGTCCACCACCAGACTGCAATTTTGCTTATCCAGTCATTTCATTCACTCAGTTAATTCCTGCAAGTCAACATGTGGAAATAATAATCTTAATGTTTGTTGGTACCAGACTTAATTCCTGCAAGTCTTGTTTTCAAAAAGATGTTTCTGCCTTAAATCTTCTGCAGATGTTTTCTTCTCCATTATTCTCTCTAAATCCTAGAAATAGCTTTGTGTGGTAATCTCAGGAAATCAGAAGTTTAAACCAGCTAGTCTGACACCAACAACCATGATATAGTTAAGGTCATAGAGATCACATTTTTACTTAATGATTGTTATGATGTTTGATGTAATAATTAACTAAAGCTAATAGTCAGTACCTGCATGATTTTATGTATTTTGCTGCTGCCACATGATTGGCTGATTAGAAACTGCATAAATAAACAGTTGTATGGGTGTTTTTATTAAACTGAGCATCGGTAGGGATAGGACCTATTATCCTCTTATCACAGAGGACTCAGCTAGCCATCACAGTAGTGGTAGTTAATTTCTATTGCACTTTTACACTGTTTTCAAGAATGGATATTGTTACAAAGCAAATATCCAAATAAAGATAAATTCTGTATATAAACTTGACATTTATAAATGTATTGCTAATGAACAAGCCACGGCACCTGCACCTTTTGATCGAAGTAGGTGTGACGGATCATAAAAAAACAAATGATCTCTCGGGTACTGTGGCGCGTGACCATTAAGTGCTTTATAGGTCAGTAATAGTATTTAATAATCAATGTGAAACTTGACTGGAAGCCAATACAGTGAGGATAAGATAGGGGTGATGTGTTCATATCTTCTGGTTCTAGTTAGGACTCTAGCTGCTGTGTTCTGGACTAACTGGAGCTTGTTTATGCTCCTAATGAAACATCCAGACAAAGCATTACAATAATCCAACCTTGAGGGTTGGATCTTTCCCTTACTCACAAAACCATCCGAATCTACATCTTTTTATTCAGCCATTCATCGTTCCATTTTTTCATCAATCCTTTCCGCTAGTGTTCCTTCTATCCACTCATCCATCTTCTACTTTCAGATTTTCCAGGTAGGGGTCGCCACAGCGAATCATCTGTTTCCACCTAACTCTATCCTTGGCATCCTCTACTCTCGCACCATTTACATTTGCATTTACAGCATTTGCCAGACGCCCTTATCGTAAAAAAGTGCTTAAGACTCTATCATTGAATGAGTGAACTCTGGTTCTCTAGGCAACAGACTTAAGATACCATGAGCCTGAATCACTGTTTAAAGTCATTTATTTATTTAAATACACACACATAAGTTCTAGCTGTGTTTCATGAATAATTAGGTCTTCAACCATCGTTTGAAAATAGCCAGCTGTCCGGACCTCTAGGGGAAGTTCATTCAATCAACTTGGTGCCAGAACAGACAAAAGACTTGTAGTATGCTTACCTCTTACCCAGAGAGATGGTGGGACCAGTCAAGCAGTGTTGGTAGATCTGAGGGTGCGAGGTGCAGTGCGAGGAGTGATGAGGGCTTTAGGTAAGAGGGAGCTGGTCCATGGAGCAGATGTCACTCCCCTCCATGTTACCTGATATGAGCGTCCTTCCTGATGGGAAGCAAACCATTCCCACGTTGATCCGCAAATCCCAAGACTCCTGAGTGTGGACAACAGTTGAAGACCTACTTATTCATGTGACACACTCATATCGGGTAACATGGAGGGGAGTGACATCTGCTCCACGCAGACTCTCCACTGGTGTCCCACAGGGCTCGGTACTTTCAATTCAATTTCAAGTTTATTTTATAGCGCTTTTCACAATGAACATGGTCTCAAAGCAGCTTTACAGAACATAAACATAGAACAGAGGATAAACATAAGGAGAAGTATAAAGAATTAATATAATAAAAATTCAAAATGTATATAGTTCACAGTGTGTATGTATGTATGTATGTATGAATGTATGTATGTATGTATGTATGTATGTATATGTATTTATCCCCAATGAGCAAGTCTGAGGTGACTCAGGCAGCAGTGAAAAAACTCCCTAATTGGTCCTCTTCATTTCTCTATGTATACTTACACTCTTGGTGAAGTTACAGTATTTCCTCACATGGGTTCTCTTACCATGGGTTCTCTTACCACTGCTATGTCAGTTAAAGCTCAATCCTAGCAAAACTGAACTGCTGGTCATCCCAGGTGATTCATCCCCAGGTCACGATCTTGCAATATCCCTGCATAATGATCTGATCTCCCCTTCAGCCACAGCTCGCAACCTTGGGGTAACCATGGACAATCAACTGTCCTTTTCCTAGCATGTTGCTAATGTGACTCGCTCATGTCAGTTCCTTCTCTACAACATTTGAAGGATCTGCCATTTTTGTCCACACAGGCTGCTCAGGTACTTGTTCAATCTCTTGTCATTTCAAGACTGGACTACTGCAACACACTGCTGGCAGGTCTACCTATGAACGCAATTTGTCCTCTGCAAATGATCCAAAATGCAGCTGCATGGCTTGTATTTCACCTGCCTAAATACTTGCATACCATGCTGCTGCGATCCCTCCACTGGCTTCTGGTCGCTTCACGCATGGGATTCAAAACACTGATGCTTGCCTACAAAGCCAAAAATGGACCAGCTCCCTTTTACCTCAAAGCTCTCATCACTCCTCGCACTGCACCCTGCACCCTCAGATCTACCAGCACTGCTCGACCGGTTCCACCATCTTTCAGGGTAAGTATACAACTCTTTTCTGTTCTGGCACCAAGGTGGTAGAATAAACTTTCCCTAGGGACCTGGACAGCTGAGTTACTGGCTATTTTCACATGACCGTTGAAGACCTACTTATTCATGAAACACTTCAACTAGCACTTCCTTCCCTGTTTGTTGCATGTATGTTTATAACAAAAATAAAAAATAAAAAAATGAACAATGTCTTAGACTCATAGTATCTTAAATATGTAACCAGAGTTAATGTATCCAATGATGGAGACTTAAGCACTTCTGTATGTCGCTCTGGATAAGGGCGTCTGCCAAATGCTGTAAATGTAAACAGAATCTTGTGGTTGACCGTATCAAACGCTGCTGAAAGGTCAAGGAGGATGAGGATGGATGACAGCTTGGCTGATCTAGCAGCATGTAGTTTCTCAGAAACGTCTAAAAGGGCTGTATCTGTCGAGTGTGCTGCTTTAAAGCCAGACTGGTTGGGATCTTGGTATTTGTTCTGGGAATTAAAAAATTCAAGAATTTTTGAAAGTAAAGAGAGCAGTGATACCAGTCTGTAGTTACTGATGTGTGATGGATCCAGATTTCATTAGAATGATCTTATGGATCTATTGATGATAGTGGTTATGAAGGGCAGAAGGCCTTGCATGATGGTCTGGAGCATAGT
Source organism: Tachysurus vachellii (assembly GCF_030014155.1). NCBI lineage: Eukaryota > Metazoa > Chordata > Actinopteri > Siluriformes > Bagridae > Tachysurus > Tachysurus vachellii. The sequence continues at coordinate 83,718 of NC_083469.1, forward strand.
GGACGGGAGTGTATCCAATAGGATTGCAAGACTGTATGAGTTGTAAAATCTTGTCTGCTGCTACGGTTGAGAAATGTGACAACGAAGGAGAAATGTGACAACAAATCCTGACTGTGAGATGTAGGTGCAGTCAGAGTAGAAGTGAAGGTCCTGCAGATTTTCTCAATCTTCTTGTGGTAAAAAGAAGCAGAGTGTTCTGCAGTCAGGGAGGATGAAACAGGTGGAGTCGGCGGGTTGAGTAGAGAACAGATGATGTTGTGGAGCTTACCAGGGTCTGGTTCCAAAGCTTCAAGCTTTTCCCTTGTAGGAGAAAGTCTTGGCAGAAGTCACATCTGAGGAGAACTTGGCCAGTAGGTATTTTAGGAGTCAAGATCTGCATCAAGTTATGATTTCCTCCACTTCCTTTCAGATGATCTTAGCTGTCTTCGATTGTTGAGCAACACATCTGAAAGCCAAGGAGCAAAACAAGAAGGTTTAGTGGACAAAGGGCAGAGAAAACCCATGGTTGAGGAAAGAGAGGAGAAGAAAGTGTCCAAGGTTAGTGAGGAAAAGGACTTAGGACCAGGAAGAGTTGAAAGAGTGCCAGAAGCTACAGAAGAAGGGGAGACAGAGTGGAGGTTGAAGCAGGTAAGAAAGAGGGCATGAAAGTTAGTTTCAGGTAGGATAGGGAGAGTGATGGTGAAGGATACCAGGTGATGATCAGAGACGTAGTGGGGTAGCATTCATGTCTGTAGCTGTTGATGGACGGGTGAAAACCAGGTCCAGGAAATTACCTCCTTTGTGTGTGGGGATGTAGCTGTTGCGCGTCAGGGCGAATGAGTCCAAAAAAGTCAGGAGGGAAGAAGATTGAAGCTTATCAGAGGGGAGGTTGAAATCGCCAACACTGTCAGAGGGGTTCTGTCAGAAGGGAAAGCACTAAGTAGTGCGTCCATTTCTTCCAGGAAGTCTCCTAGGGGACCAGGAGGGCAATAGACAGCAATCAATACAAGGTTGATTGGAGAGGTAACTGAAATGGCATGAAATTCAAAATAGGAGATGGTTAAATGAGACAAGAGTAGAGGTGTGAAAGAGTAGACCTGTACCACCACCCCTGCCTGTTTCTTGTGGTGAGGGAGAGAAAGAATAGGCAGAGGATAGCACAGCTGGTGTTGCAGTGTTCTGTGGAGATATCCAGGTCTCTGTTAGCGCATGAAAAGGAAGCTAAAACAGAAATAAAATCAGCTTTCCTTACAGCAGACAGGCAATTCCAGAGCCTACCTACCACCACTGTTTGAGACTCACACAACAGAGAAGAGTAGATGAGGTTACTGGAAATTTGACCTCTGCTCTTTAGACGAGACTGCCTGCGATGGTAAGAAGTGACACAAGAGATGGGTTTAAGGGACATATCTACAGTCAACCAAGAGTGAGATTAAAAATATGGTGTGGTAGAATATATCAAACAGTACTAGACACTTATTTACAATGCGTTAGAGGTTTTAGGGATACTTAACACAGAACTTTCAATTTAAATGAGTAAGCACAGCCCACAATTCACATGTTAAGAGAGATTGAAACTACTCCTGATTAATCAGATGGGAGAACTACTAAGCAAAAACCAACACTATGAGAGAAAAAATGCTATTGAATATAACAAAATTCAAATCACATTACTCTAGAACAAAGTGAGTTTAAGCAGGTAGTCCACAAAATTCAGAATAATACCTTACCAGAAGACAATATATCCATATAAAGAGAGTTAAAGCACCAATTACCTTCATGTGCTCATTTAACACGTCCATAAATCTCCTCTTTGACCTTTCTCTTGGCCCAGCAGCTCCATCTCCAACATCCTTTTACCAATATAACATCTCCCTCCTTGTCCCCAAAACAGCCAACCTGAGCTGTCCCTCTGATATGCTTGTTCCTAATCCTGTCCTTCCTCGTCACTCCTAAAGAGAACCTCAACATCCTCATATCTGCTACCTCCATCTCTGCCTCATGTCTTTTCCTCACTGCTACAGCCGCTAACCCATACTGTCTTCTACACCTTTCCTTTGATTCTTGCTTTCACACAACACTCCTGACACATTTCTCCTTCCACTCCAACCCACCTGTACTCATCTCTTCGCCTCTTTTCTACACTCCCCATCGCACTGGATGGTTGACACCAAATACTTAAACTCCTGCACCTTCTTGACCTCAGCCCCGTGTAACCTCACTGTTCTACTTCCATCCCTCTCGTTCGTACACATGTATTCTGTCTTACTACGTCTGACTTTCATTCATCTTCTTTCCAAAGCAGACCTCCACCCTTCTTGGTGTTCCTCCACCCGCTCTCTACTCTCACTACAGATAACAATGTCATCCGCAAACATCGTTGTCCACAGAGATTCCTGTCTGACTTCATCTGTCAAACTGTCCATCAAAATAGCAAACAAGAAGGGACTCAAAACCGATCCTTGATGTAGCCCCACCTCCACTCATCTGTCTGACCTACAGCACATCTCACTGTTGTCATATTCCTCTCATACATATCCTGAACTATTATGACATACTTTTCTGCCACTTTTGACATCCTCATACAGTACCATAGCTCCTCTCTTGTCACCCTGTCATACGCTTTCTCTAAATCCACTAAGGCGCAGTGTAGCTCCTTCTGACCATCATTGTACTTCTCCATTATTCTCAAAGTATAAATTCCATCAGTTATGCTTTTTCTCGGCATGAAGCCATACTGCTGCTCACAAATATCCACTTCCTTCCTTAGCCTAGCTTCCACTACTGGTTTTTCATAGCTGCATTGTGTGGCTCATCAACTTTATACCTTTGTAGTTGTTACAACTCTGCACATCACCCTTGTTCTTAAAGATCAGCACTAGAACACTACTTCTCCATTCCTCAGATATCTTTTCACTCTCTAAATTCCTGTTAAACAATTTAGATAGAAACTCCACTGCTGTCTCTCCTAGACACTTCCACAACTCCACAGGTATGTCATCTGGACCAACAGCCTTTCCAATCTTGATTCTCCTCAGATCTTTCCTGTCTTTCCCTCTCATTTTCCTCATTCATCAGCTCCTCAAAATACTACTTCCATCTTCTCTGCACACTCTCCTCACCTGTCAGCACCTTTGTATGCTTTCGGTTTGGCCTTTGTCATGTCCCTCTTTACACTGTGCTGTGATTCCTTGTAATCCTGTCTACTTTCTTCAGTCCTTTCTACATCTCACTTCTTTTTAGCTAGCTTCTTCCTCTAAATGCTGTCCTGTACTTCCTTGTTCAACCACCATGTTTCCTTATCGTCTTTTCTCCTTCCAGATGAATAACCTAGCAACCTCCTACCCGTCTCCCTGATCACTTCTGCTGCAGTTTCCCAGTCATCTGGAAGCTCTTCCTGACCACCCAAAGCCTGTCTCAGCTTCTGTCTGAATTCCTCACAACATTCCTACTTTTTCAACTACAGCCATTTCCATCCTCTTATCAAAGTCCACCACCATCTCTCCTTCTAGGTTCCTTTAGGTTCTGTTAAACCGGGCCTCAACCAAACCGGCATGGAATTCACACTGCCGACTTGCATGTTTAAATTTGCCACATTTTATGCTGGATGCTGTTCCTGACACAACCCTCTCTATTTATTCGGGCTTGGCTAGATTCTAACTACTCAACCATAAATCTATGTATTCATCTAAATATTCATTCATGCATCTATCTGTATATCTGTCCATTCATTCATCCACTTTTCCATTATAGTTTTATAGTTAACTGTTTCTTAATATGAGCAACTCCTATAAAAATTATACATCTATTATAGGGATAAATGTTAGAGATATATCTCATCTTCTTCTACCGCTTATCCGAACTACCTCGGGTCACGGGTGTTAGAGATATATAGTGTTTTAAATTTTCAATTAATATTTTTATGTTAATTTTAAACTTTAAATATATGTATTCATTCATTTTTTCTATAATAATAATAAAAATATTATTATTATTATTATTATTATTATTATTATTATTATTTTTATTATGTTTTCCTCTTCTGTTTCAATACTTATGTAAAGGTAATTCAAGACAATATGAATTGTTAAAAGCGCTATACAAATAAATTTAATTGAATTGTTATGAGAAGTAAGTGACAGGTGAGGAGTCAGCATGTGGCTTAGGACTGGTTTTAATTAGCAGAATTGGATTATTTCAACAAGTTGTGATTTGTGATTTACAACTTATTTATATCCTTACTTATCTTAATGATAATCAATACAAATAATATAAATACAAATGGATGCCAAGAAAACTTAGTTCTCAGGAATTGACTTGATGGCAGGATTAGTACTTCATTAGGACATAATCTCTGTGATATTTAAAGATGCAGTTAAATAATTTGTACTTATTCCACCATTAGGACTTAATTAAAAGATTTAAATTGATAGAATAACAAAGGTTAATGTGTGTAGCTAATCCTTTGTTTTCTTTCCAAAATCTGTTTCTACAGATACAAACTTTGTGCTGGGAAATGCTCAGATTGTGGACTGGCCCATTGTCTACAGTAATGATGGATTCTGCAAACTTTCAGGATACCACCGTGCGGAGGTCATGCAGAAGAGCAGCACCTGCAGGTAGAGAAACACATTTCTGTTCACAGCATGCTCTAGATCTCTCTTTTAAAACCGTAAATTTGCTAATTTCATCCTTATAATTCAAACAAAAAATATTTAGAATTGAGACACAATCAGATCATTCATTGCATTCATTTGGACAGTTTAAAGACCCCATAACAATATACAACTTTCATATCACCTTATTAATCTCTTTTTCTCTTACACAGAAATAGTATTCTTACACAACATTAACCATTAGCATACTGTGTGCCTCAGGTATGTGTATAACACTCAATTTAAACTTAAAATGGTAAAATCTAATGTTAATGTTTCTGATCCATACAGTACCGGGGAGAGACAGAACACAGTGATCAGAACTATTCCTATAGGTTTTAACTTAAGCATAAACAACACAGTCCACAATTATAATATGACTATTTTATAACAAGAAACTGAAAAGGAACATTTCAGGAATATAAAAAATGTAAAAGTTAAAGTGAATAAAAGCATTAAAAAAACAGATTGAATAACCTTATATTTAATTGAAAATAAAATCTCATAAGAAATATAAATTTGTCCACTTTTTGTACAAGGAATAAAATTTGTGCAAAAATCAATAGTGTGCTATCAATGAAATTACATATATTAATATTTAAACCAAGCTAAGGGTATGTAGCATGATGTGCAATAAGGCATTGCTTTAATGTGTAAAATTTAATCAGAATTTTCAGTAAATCTATTTTTTTGTTTATGCTAGTTTTATGTATGGTGAGCTCACAGACAGAGAAACAATGGAGAAGGTGCGACTGACATTTGAGAACTACGAGATGAACTCATTTGAGATCCTAATGTACAAAAAGAATAGTGAGTAACAGCACACACAAACACACAGACACACACACACTCACAATAAAGGCCCTTAATAATGAATAAAAATGAGTTAAAAAATGTAAAGTCACTTTGTATAAGCACATCTTCTAAATGCTGTAAAAGTAAACTTTCATGGTACATGGAATCAACCTATAATTATCATTATTACTGAATTTTAATTCCATGTACCATGAGGAAACTAAGTGAAATATTTCCTTGCTATTTCTTAGGATAATATAAGATTTGTAATATTTTTATTACTGATCTGCATTGCTGTAATCTGTGTGTATCTGTGTGTCAGGAACACCACTGTGGTTCTTTGTGAAAATTGCTCCCATACGGAATGAACAGGAGAAGGTTGTACTTTTCCTTTGCACATTTAATGACATCACAGCCTTTAAACAACCAATTGAAGATGAATCCTGTAAAGGTGGGTATGGCCTTAAAACCTCCAACATGTGCCATTTTTATGTACTATATGTTTATATGTAGTGTAGTGCACTTTTTGCCCTCCTTGTGGTGAGTGAAACCCCAAATTCCAGTGCAGTATCTGAAGGTGAGAACACAATAGCCAAAATGCACTGCTCTTTTAAGCCACTTCTTGTATGTTTCAAGTCAAGTCAAGAAGCGTTTATTGTTTTATTTCAGCTTTTATTTCAACCATATATACTGTAGCTGTTGCAGTACACAGTGAAATGAGACAACGTTTCTCCAGGATCAGGGTGCTACATAAAACAAAGACAGAGCTAAAGACTTAGTAAGTAAGTCCTAGATACATAAAGTGTATCTGTGTAACCTATAGCAGCAGGTCCCTGAGATAATGTAAAGAATTGTGCAAAACAGCAAATGACTGAAATGTGAGCCAGTATGTGCAAAAGGCAAAAAAGTGTGGAAAAACAACATGTAAACAGGTTGATGGATGTAAACAGCATGTAAACAGGTTGATGGATGTATATTAGAAGTGTGTGTATTTGGTGTAGGTCTGTTGGCTTTGCGGATGCAGCGTGTGGTGTAAGTGTCCTTCATAGTTAAGTCCTTGATAGTTGTAAGTGTCCTCACTATCTGCTGTAGGGTCTTGCGATCCAAGATGGTGCAGTTCCCAAATCATACAGTGATGCAGCTGCTCAGAATGCTCTCAATGGTCCCTCTGTAAAATGTAGTCAGGATGGGGGGGGGGGGGATGTGCCTTTCTCAGCCTTCGTAAGAAGTAGAGACGCCGCTAGGATTTCTTGGTGATGGAGCTGGTGTTGAGTGACCAGGTGAAGTTCTCCGCTAGATGAACACCAAGAAATTTGTTGCTCCTGACAATCTCTACAGATGATCCGTCGATGTTCAGCGGAGAGTGGTCACTCTTTGCTCTTATAAAGTCTACAACATGCTGTTCCCAATCCGGACTGACTCTGCATAGAGTTCTCCTTACGTTGGCTGTGGATAGACAGAGTACCTGGTCATTGGGGGGAGGGGTGGTCTTCCTTGCCGCTACATTGTTCTCCTCCTCAAACCGAGCATAGAAGTCATTCAGCACATCTGGGAGGGAGGCATCACTATCACAGGCAGGTGAAGCTGTCTTGTAGTTCATGATTGCCTGTATGTCCTACCACATGCGCCGGGTGTCTCTGCTGTCCTAAAAGTGGCTGTGTGCTTTGCCTCTCTGATGGCTCGGGACAATTTGGCCCTTGCTGTTCTTAGGGCCGCCCTGTCCCCTGTTCTGAAGGCTCTGGTCTCTAGTCTTCAGCAGCACATGCACGTTAGCAGTCATCTACGGCTTCTGGTTGGAGCGTGTGGTGATCGTCTTGGAGACAGTCATGCCATACTGTATAAGTACAAGTATACTGCAAGACTCTTTTCTGTTCTGGCACCAAGGTGGTGGAATGAACTTCCCCAAGGGGTCTGGACAGCTGAGTCACTGGATATTTTCAAACGGCAGTTGAAGACCTACTTATTCAGGAAACATTTCAACTAGCACTTCTTTCCCTATCTTTTGCATTTATAAAAAATGAAAACTTTGAAACTTTTTTATTATAACTTAGAACTTTGTAAGAACAATGTTTTAAACTCATGGTATCTTAAGTATGTAACCTAGTAAACCAGCATTAATGTGTCCAATGATAGAGATTTAAGCACTTCTGTACGTCGCTCTGGATAAGGGCTTCTGCCAAAAGCTGTAATTGTGAAAAATGTGCTTAAATCTCTATCATTGGAATACATTAATGCATTAATGCTGGTTGTCAAATGTGAATGTCATCAATGCACTTGCTGATGTTGTTGGCCATGAGCTCCTCCAAGTTTATAGAGTCACCGTTGGTTGCAGCCTCCCTGAAGATGTTCCCGTCAGTGCACTCAAATCAGTCCTGAAGAGCAGTGGTGGCTCATACTGGCCAGGTTTTCACCTGCTTCAGAACCGATTTAGAGCATCTGACGAGTAGTCTGTATGCTGGAATTAACAGAGATGTGGTCTGAGCAGCCGAGGTGGGGGCGGGGCTCCGCACGATACGTGCTGGGAATGTTTGTGTAAAAAAGATCCAGCTTGTTTTCACCTCTCGTCGCAAAGTCCACATGCTGATGAAATTTAGGGAGCTCTGACTTGAGATTGGCATGATTGAAAACTTCGGCGATGATAAATAGTCCGTCGGAACATTCTGCAGATCGCTAATAGCCCCGTATAGCTCACTTAGCACCTCTTTAGCATTAGCACTGGGGGAATGTAAACTCTGAGAATGAAAACAGTGGTGAATTTACGTGGTAAATAAAATGACCTGCATCTAACAGTCACAAACTCTACTGACGATGACCAGTAACTAGAAACAAGCACGGAGTTCTTACACCATTCTATGTTGATATAAACACACACACCAGCACTAAACGAGGTTAGCCCATTGACCTGGCCAGCTAGGTTTGTTTTTAGCCTAACATGGACACCCGCCCGCTTACCACGCTTCCGCTTCCTCATGCACCGCTTTCGGCGTCCCCTCTCCTGGTCTCCGGTTTCATGCGACACTGAGGACTGGAGGCCTGGTCTCTGCTGCAAGCCGAGGTTGCAAAGCCTTTGCAGCTACTGCCGTGCCACCATCTTTTCACTAAAGATCACGTTTAATGATGAATAGTGAATGATGTGGTTTGGGAAACGTCTTTGCAGGACTGAAGCTGTTGAGGCATTTCTGAGGAGTTTGAATTGTACACATTGTGCTTCATTATGTGAGTGTGAATGTGATGGAGTGTTTTAACAGTGTTCTGTCTTGTTTGTGTGTATGTAGGTTGGGGTAAATTTGCACGTCTGACCAGAGCTCTGACCAGCAGTCGAGGTGTCCTGCAGCAGCTCCAGCCCACTGTCCACAAAGGAGAAAATGTCCATAAACATTCCCGTCTGACTGAGGTACAAATCTTACTCAGGTTTGTCAGGTCCAGTTACCCTGTGTGGCAGGTACATGTGCAGTAGCTGACTGTAGTCCATCTGTTATTCTGCACAAAGTACCAATTACTTTGTACTATTAGAGTTAGGCTAAAGCAAAACCCGCATTCATAATTAATCCCAAGCATCTTTCTTGCAAATGTTCAGTCTGTGGTGAACAAAATTGGACAAACTGTGGCTTTGAACAATGCACAAATGTATTAAGGAATATGATGTCGTAATTTATATGATATTTATTTATGTTATGATATACATAGTATTTAACATCCCAGTAGCACTATTGAGCTTGAGGGTCACATTGTTTTCTGGGCAGACAGTAAGGCAATGGACACTGGCAAGTGCAAGGGTAGAGGTCTGTGTACATATGCTGACAAATCATGTGCACAGACTCTACTGTAATTAAAAAAGTCATTGCTTGGCTCATTTAGAGTATTTGATGATTAAGTTCAGACCGTTCTATTTACCAAGAGAAATCACAGCCATTGTTGTGACTGTAATGTACATGTAACGTCACGGGTGCCTTTCATCCATGGAGGCCATCAGCACACTTTATAGTCTCTCAGGATAGCTGCGGGCCTAGCTAGGCATAAAGGCCCATCTCATTCAGAGACCCCCAGGTCCCAGGCCTGCACTCCAACAAACCATTAAATGGCAGGGGCCCAGCCAGGTAGAGGGGCCCTTCACAATTCCGGCCTTTTCTTATCTGCCACCCTGCTCCTATGGGGGGTAAACAGGTAAACCTCTGGGCCTTTGATAACTCGGGGCAGCAGGAAATTTTATTTATGAGTGCTTGTCCCGCAGCTTGAAGGTCCACTTGGGGGCACATCGGCAACCCCTACTGATTCATGCCCTGGACGGGCACTCGTTGCATTGGCTGTGACACAGAGTGTCTGTTGCTATATTTGACTTGGGCTCTCGAGCTATTCCTTATCTTTTACAAACATAAAGCCATGGATCAATATATCCAAGAGGCCTTATTCTTCGGACATATCAGCCACATCACTGGCGGGGGCAGGCTTTTTCTTTGTCAAGAAAAAGGATGGGAGCCTGCATTGATTACCGGGGTTTAAATGCAGATCGACTTTCCCAGATAAACTCAGCTTTTGACCTCCTGCAACAGGCCAGAGTCTTCTAAACTCGACCTCTGTGGTGCATACAACCTGATCTGCATCAGGGCAGGGAATGAGTGGGATAGGGATAGATATATAGTATTTTAAATTTTAAGTTATTTTTTTAAAATTAATTTTAAACTTTAATTGTATATATTTACTTATTTATTTGTATTCTTATTTTATTATTTTATTCTTCTTATTATATATTTATTTCTTTTTCTCTTCTTTTTCTGTTTCCATACTTCTGTAAAGCTGCTTTGAGACAATTGTTAAAAGCACTATACAAATAAATTAAAATGAATTGAATTGAATGAGTGGAGGACTGCCTTCATCACGCATTTAGGGTTTCTGAATATCTGGTGATAATGGATGGCCTATTTGGCTTAATGAATGCCCCAGCAGTTTTCCCATCTCTCATTAACATGGCCCTAGAGGAGACCCTAAACCACTTTGCATTTGTGTACCTGGACGACATTCTCATCTTCAACAATTTGTTGAAAGATAATTTCATTTTGTTTCATTTCATTTTTGTCATTTAGCAGAAACCCTTATCCAGAGTGACTTACATTTTTATTTCAATTTATACAACTGAGCAATTGGGGGTTAAAAGCCTTGCTCAGGGGCCCAGCAGTGGCAGCTTGATGTAGCTAGGATTCAAATTCATGACCTTCTGATCAGTAGTCCAACACATTAACCACTGAGCTACCACTGGGAGTAGTTAGATCTGGAAGAAACAGCAGCAGTGGGATCATGGTGGCTGAACCCATCAAAGGCCTCACATGCACAGTGGAGTCTGAGTGCCTTGAGTAATGGATGTGGAAATGGTGGAAACTGGATCATTTTGGGTGGAAACATCACAGGTGAGAACACGGCTGAGAATGTTGGGAGGATTGTATTTAGGCCAAGAAAAGGTAAGAAGAAGGCAATAAGTTATTCATGGCATTTAACAAGTTTGATATACAGTAGATTTCATAAGAAACAAACCAGGGAGTGAGACAAGTGGCTGTAAACAGTAGACACACACAACAATTTAAAGAACACTAAAAGCAATAAAAATTAGGATAAGACCACACACACGTTAAAGTATTAAAAACTGTAGGAATGCATGAGACTGCACAAACTAAATTACTAAACAAAAAATTGTAGAAATACATTTAGCATGAGAAAAGAAGCAGATAGCAAAGAACTAGTAGCACCTCTGAGCTCCTGGACAGTCTAAGGTGCAACCTGTCGGTGTCGGATAGACTGAAACATAATGTCCCAGAGATGTTGTATTGGATTGAGGCCATGTGAGAGTGGGGGCCAGTTAATAGTATTAATTCCTTTATTCTCCATGTCCTGACTGCCACATGAGGCCGGACAGTGTTGTGCACCAGGAGGAACCCAGGATCCACTGTTCCAGTGTAGAGTCTGACAATGGGTCTGACAAAAGGATTTTATCCTGATACCTAATGGCAGGGAGGGCGCCGTTGTTTAGCCTGTAGAGGTCTGTGCATCCCTCTATGCATATTTTAATTCAATTTGAACTAAATTTATTTGTATAGCACTTTTAACAATTCACATTCTCTCAAAGAAATACAGAAACAGAAGAGAAAAAATAAATAAATATAATAATAATAATAATTTTATGAAGAAAAATAAAGCAAGGTCCGTGACGTCGCCCGGTATGGCGCAACTGGGGCCCCACCCTGGAGCCAGGCCCGGGGTTGGGGCTCGCATTCGAGCGCCACGGGCGACGTGGGGCCGATCTCCTGTGGGCCCACCACCTGCAGGAGAAACCGTAATGGGCTGGTGCAATGTGGATTGGGTGGCGGTCGAAGCCGGGAGCCTCGGCGACCCAATCCCCGGACACGGAATCTGGCTTTAGGGACATGGAATGTCACCTCGCTGGGGGGGAAGGAGCCTGAGCTGGTGCAGGAGGTTGAGAGATACTGACTACATATAGTTGGGCTCGCCTCCACGCACGGCTTGGGCTCTGGAACCCAACTCCTCGAGAGAGGCTTGGCTCTCTACTACTCTGGAGTTGCCCGCGGTGAGAGGCGGCGGGCTGGTGTGGGCTTGCTCATAGCCCCCCAGCTCAGCAGCCATGTGTTGGAGTTCACCCCGGTGAACGAGAGGGTGGTTTCCCTGAGCCTTCGGGTCGGGGAAACCAGAAACCAGAGTAGTAGAGAGCCCAGCCTCTCTCGAGGAGTTGGGTTCCAGAGCCCAAGCCGTGCGTGGAGGCGGGCTGGTGTGGGCTTGCTCATAGCCCCCCAGCTCAGCAGCCATGTGTTGGAGTTCACCCCAGTGAACGAGAGGGTGGTTTCCCTGCGCCTTCGGGTCGGGGAGAGGTCTCTCACTGTTATTTGTGCTTACGGGCCAAATGGCAGTGTAGAGTACCCGACCTTCTTGGCGTCTCTGGGAGGGGTGCTGGAAAGTGCTCCGAGCGGGGACTCCGTCGTTCTACTGGGGGACTTCAACGCTCACGTGGGCAGCAACAGTGACACCTGGAGGGGTGTGATTGGGAGGAAAGGCCCCCCCGACCTGAACCCGAGTGGTGTTCTGTTATTGGACTTCTGTGCTAGTCACAGTTTGTCCATAACGAACACCATGTTCAAGCATAAGGGTGTCCATCAGTACACATGGCATCAGGACACCCTAGGTCAGAGGTCGATGATCGACTTTGTGGTTGTTTCATCTGACCTCCGGCCGTATGTCTTGGACACAGGGTAAAGAGAGGGGCGGAGCTGTCAACTGATCACCACCTGGTGGTGAGTTGGATCCGATGGCCGGGGAGGAAGTTGGACAGAATTGGCAGACCCAAACGTACTGTGAGGGTCCGCTGGGAACGTTTGGCAGAGTCTCCGGTCAGAGAGATCTTCAACTCCCACCTCCAGCAGAGCTTCAACCAGATCCCAAGGGAGGTTGGAGACATTGAGTCTGAGTGGACCATGTTCTCCACCTCCTGAGGAAGCAGAGGCAGAGGGCTCAGTTGAGGACTCATCGATCCCCCAAGCTGAGGTCACTGAGGTGGTTGAGAAGCTCCTCAGTGGCAAGGCACCAGGGTGGATGAGATCTGCCCTGAGTACCTCAAGTCTCTGGATGTTGTGGGGCTGTCTTGGTTGACACGCCTCTGCAACATCGCGTGGCGGCTGGGGACAGTGCCTCTGGACTGGCAGACTGGGGTGGTGGTCCCTCTGTTTAAGAAGGGGGACCGGAGGGTGTGTTCCAACTACAGGGGGATCACACTCCTCAGCCTTCCCGGAAAAGGCTATGCCAGGGTACTGGAGAGGAGAATTCGGCCGATAGTCGAACCTCGGATTTAGGAGGAACAATGCGGGTTTCGTCCCGGTCGTGGAACACTGGACCATCTCTATACCCTCACCAGGTTGCTGGAGGGTTCATGGGAGTTTGCCCAACCAGTCCACATGTGCTTTGTGGATCTGGAGAAGGCATTCGACTGTGTCCCTCGTGGTGATCTGTGGGGGGTGCTCTGAGAGTATGGGGTCCGTGGCCCTCTGCTAAGGGCTGTCCGGTCCCTATATGACCGGAGCAGGAGTTTGGTTCACATTGCCGGCAGTAAGTCAGACTTGTTCCCAGTGCATGTTGGACTCCGGCAGGGCTGCCCTTTGTCACCGGTCCTGTTCATTATTTATATGGACAGGATTTCTAGGCGCAGTCCGGGGCCGGAGGGAGTCCGGTTTGGGGACCACGGGATTTCGTCTCTGCTTTTTGCAGATGATGTTGTCCTTTTGGCTTCTTCAAATCAGGACCTTCAGCATGCACTGGGATGGTTTGCAGCCGAGTGTGAAGTGGCGGGGATGAGAATCAGCACCTCCAAGTCCGAGGCCATGGTTCTCAGCCGGAAAAGAGTGGCTTGTCCCCTTCAGGTTGGTGGAAAGCTCCTGCCTCAAGTGGAGGAGTTTAAGTATCTTAGGGTCTTGTTCACGAGTGAGGGAAGGATGGAGCGGGAGATCGACAGGCGGATCAGTGTATCTTCTGCAGTGATGCGGTCGATATACCAGTCTGTTGTGGTGAAGAAAGAGCTGAGCCGCAAGGCGAAGCTCTCTATTTACCAGTCGATCTACGTTCCTACCCTCACCTATGGTCATGAGCTTTGGGTCATGACCGAAAGGACACGATCCCGGATACAGGCGGCTGAAATTAGTTTCCTCCGCAGGGTGGCTGGGCGCTCCCTTGGAGATAGGGTGAGGAGCTCGGTCACTCAGGAGGAGCTCAAGGTAGTAGAGCCGCTGCTCCTCCACATCGAGAGGAGTCAGCTAAGGTGGCTCGGGCATCTGTTCCGGATGCCTCCTGGACGTCTCCCTGGGGAGGTGTTCCAGACATGTCCAACCGGGAGGAGGCCCCGGGGAAGACCTAGGACATGCTGGAGGGACTATGTCTCTCGGCTGGCCTGGGAACGCCTCGGTATTCCCCCGGAGGAGCTGGAGGAAGTGTCTGGGTGTCCCTGCTCAGACTGCTGCCCCGTGACCCGGCCCCGGATAAGTGGTAGAAGATGGATGGATAATAATAATAATAATAAGAAGAAGAAAAAGAAGAAGAAGAAAAAGAAATATGTTCTGTTGTGGAAGTTTGAGTTTTGAGAGATTTAAAGTATAAAGTATCACACTGGTAGGCACAGGCAAGAGTAAAAATATTTCACAAGTTTATTGTGTTCTGCTGTGCAGCAGGACCCAACACTCCTCGTATAGCATGAGTAAGGCCGGGGGCCCGATCATTGATTACATCAAAATTTTATAGACATTATTTAAACAAAGAAGATGTAAACATGTAAAAGCAAAAAAATCATGAATCGTTGGGTTAAATGCACACCGCCTGGTCATCTCCTGATCAAGCTAATCTGGTCTTACCAAGGTCTACTAGAAGCTGTTTATGCCTAAGTCCCGACAACTCGTAACCAGTCCTCCCTGTCCTTGTCATAATCTAAGAAAACAACCACTGGCAATGACAATTTCTAGTTACAAGTTGGTTGTGACTAGAAATTGTTATTACTAGAGATTGTTTGTATAAAATATTATATGGTGGAAATGGGATGGAGACGAGCTGGCTCATAAACAACTCTAGGCAGACCTTGGTAAGGGTAAGATTATCCTGATCAGGAGATGATTAGGTGGTGTCCATCTAGATGGACAAGTGGTAGATTATGTTTTCCTTTCTTCAGATTCTGTGTTTGAATCATGTTTATAAAAACACAGTGTAACAAATTATCGGGACCCGGCCTCGCTCATGCTACATGAGGAGCGTTGGGTCCTGCTGTGCAGCAGCAGGACAGGTAAATCATGAACCTTTTTACTCTTGCCCATGCCTACCAATGTGATACTTTATTTTCTCAAAAACTTCCACAACATTTGTAAATAATGTCCTTTCTACAATAGTTTATAATAGTGCAACCAAGAGCTCCTGAGGAACAAATGGGTCAGCACAAACTATGTTCAGCACAGACCATAGGCATAGGGGCCACTAGAGAAAGTCGGGCGCCTCCCTCTACCCTGATGAAGTCTGTTTCTGATTGTTTGGTCAGAGACGTTCATACCAGTAGCCTGCTGGAGTTCATTTTGTAGGGCAGGAGGAGTTGGACTGACTCTGTAACCTCTGTAAGGTCCAGGTATTTCCTCATGCTACCAGTAGTGACACTGACCGTAGCAAAACTAGTGAAAATCTGTCTGAAATACTAGTGGCCCCACCTGTAAAATCATTCCTGTTTTGGGAGTTGTCTCACTCTTGCCCCTCTAGTGCGCCTGTCATTAACACCAAAGCAGCTGAAACTGATTAACCACCACCTCTGCTACTTAACTGACCAAATCAATATCCCAGAAGTTTAATTGATTTAATGCTTTAAAAAAAGTGTTTTTTTTGAGCAGTGTATTTCTTACTGATAATTGCTCAACAGCTTCTGTGCCTACTGTCTGCCACAAACTTTTATTTATTTTTTATTTATTTATTGTACAAATATTAATATATTTAACTGCATCTGTTCATTTGCACAATTCAACTATATTCACTTCTGGTATGAGGACACAATTAATGCAAAGTAATTCTTGAGTTATATAATAAATGCTGTACATGTAAATGTCAGGAACTGTACTCCTGACCATCTATGTGAAAGTTTCCTTCTTTTCTTCATTACCTGTCCAGGTATTGCAGCTTGGCTCAGACATCCTGCCTCAGTATAAACAGGAGACGCCAAAGACACCACCACACATTATCCTACACTACTGCACCTTTAAGACCACTTGGGACTGGGTCATCCTTATCCTCACCTTTTACACAGCCATCATGGTTCCCTACAATGTCTCATTCAAGACCAAGCAGAATAATGTGGCATGGTTAGTGTTGGACAGTGTAGTGGATGTCATCTTCCTGGTGGACATAGTACTCAATTTCCACACTACATTTGTGGGGCCAGCTGGTGAGGTCATATCTGACCCCAAGCTTATTCGCATGAACTATCTGAAGACATGGTTTGTCATTGACCTGCTATCCTGCCTACCATATGATGTCATCAATGCCTTTGAGAACGTTGATGAGGTCAGTCACCTTTTTCATTTATTTTTCTAAATTTCCTAATAGATAGATAGATAGATAGATAGATAGATAGATACAAATTTATTGTCATTGCAAAGCACAGGTGCATAGCAACAAAAGGCCATTTAGCATCTAGCAGTGTAAACATTAGAAAGAAAATGTACAAAGGAACAAGTGCAGATAAATATGTAACTATATATACAACAATAAATAAAGCTATTGTAAGGAATGGCTGGGACTATTCCCTACCTGGACACTAGGAGAACATTCTGGCAGTTGTGGAACTGAGAGTTTTTTGAGTCCTCGTCTCTTGTTGGTTGTGTTTGTGTTCCTAGTGTTTTGTTGTTTCTGTTCCTAGTGTTTCTAGCCCTTTGTTATTTTTTTCCCCTTCAATAAAAAACCCATTCTTTATGTTCTCCCTGCATTTGGGTCTTTTTTTATCTGTTAAGACACCCTCATTTTTCTGACAGCTATGGCAAGTAGTATGTGCATAGGAATATCTGTCAGTTGTATAGACAGTACAATATGTATGTACAGATAATATACAGTATATCACAGAAGTGAGTACACCCTTCACATTTATGTAAATATTTTATGTATGTCTTTTCATGTGACAAAACTGAAGTAATGACACTTTGCTACAATGTAAAATAGTGAGTGTACAGCTTGTATAACAGTGTAAATTTGATGTCCCCTCAAAATAACTCAACACACAGCCATTAATGTCTAAACTGCTGGCCACAAAAGTGAGTAATTAGCTATTTTCTCTCCCTGGTGTCATGTGACTCATTAGTGTTACAAGGTCTCAGGTTGTGAATGTGGAGAAGGCATGTTAAATTTGGTGTTATCACTCTTACTCTCTCATACTAGTCACTCGAAGTTCAGCCTGGCTCCTCATGGCAAAGAACTCTCTGAGGATTTGAAAAAAGAATTGTTGCTCACATAAAGATGGCATAGGCTATAAGAAGATTGCCAAGGCCCTGAAACTGAGCTGAAGCATGGTGGCCAAGATCATACAGCAGTTTAACAGGACAGGTTCCACTCAGAACAGGCCTCGCCATGGTCGACCATAGAAGTTGAGTGCACGTGGTCAGCTTCATATCAAGAGTTTGTGTTTGGGAACTAGACAAATGAATGCTGGCAGCATTGCTGCAGAGTTTGAAAGGGTAGGAGGTCAGCCTGTCAGTGCTCAGACCATAAACTGCACATTGCATCACGTTGGTCTGCATGGCTGTTGTCCCAGAAGGAAGCCTCTTCTAAAGATGTTGCACAAGAAAGCCTGCAAACAGTTTGCTGAAGACAGGCAGAATAACCACATGGATTACTGGAACCATGTCCTGTGGTTTGATGAGACCAAGATAAACTTATTTGGTTCAGATGGTGTCAAGCGTGGGCTCAAAGGGGGCTACCAATGGACACTCCAGGACCACAGAAAGGTTCCACAGAAAGCGTGGTCTGCAGGGTGGCCTCAGCTGCCTGACACTATGCAGAAAGCAAGAGACCAGAGGGTGCCTACCCAAGGAGGCCCCGAGGATAAGTTTGTGGTTCACAGTGACGGCGGCCACATATATCTTCAAAGCAGGTGGGGACAGGACTCAGAGAAAAGCAAGACTGCAGAAACTCCAGCACTGAACTGACCAGGCAGTGAACTGGATCTTGAGAGCTTTCATTGTACCAGAGGCAAAAAAGCCTCCACTTCAGAGTATACAGCTTCCTAGGGAAGGGAGTCCTAGCATTCAATAGAGTCTCTGTCACCTCACACTGGAGGCCTGCCTCTAAGAACTGGTCCCCCTCAGGTGCCAGACCCAGAGCTTCCACATCTCAGGGCGGGGGTGTGGGATTGCTCCTTGCACCTAAGAGAGGAGATCCTGATGGGAGTGCTGTCCAGGAGGGAGACTAGGTCCATGAACCAACATGAGCAACTAGGAGAAGGTTGAATTGGTTGTGGCGCACTCTGGCTATGACTTGTGGGAGCAGAACTACCAGGGGAAAGGCCTACAGATGGAGCCTTGGCTATGTCTGTACCAGGGTTCTGAATCGCTCCACCATGTGTAGTTGGAGATGCCACTCCCTGGCCCTCAGCACCTGCCTCAACAGGAAGTCTGCCTCCTGATTTACATGCCCTGAAATGAAAATCACTCTCAGCAAAAGAAATCTGGTCTCTGAACAGAGAAATTGAAAAATATTCTGGATATTCCTATCATTTACATGGCTTTCTTTATATACATACGTATATATATATATATATACGTATATGTATGTGTATATATATATATATATATATATATATATATATATATATATATATATATACATATACGTATATATATGGATATATATACGTATATATATATATATATATATATAATGTTTGTTTACAATATTTATTGGACAATGACATTTGCCATCACACTGTGCTGTAATTTACACACGTGCACAAATAACGTTACACAATATAACCTTTACAACACACATTTTTGGTCTTAGCTTCTGCTCTCTCTTTCAGCGAGGAACAAGTAGTATGTGGTGGCGATGACCATGTTTTTTTAAGAGGTGCTACCCGGAGTCGTTTGCCTTTAGACAACTCCTGCTCTATGTCTTCTTTATTCTCTGAAAAATTATAGAAACAAAATAAGAAACAAAACTATATATCACTCAGTTGTTTATATTGTGCAGTGAACGAGTTACGATAAAACAGCTACTGCTTAAGTTACATACCTTTAAGCATTAGTATTTGTGCCCTGAAGAAGTCTTGCTTTCATCGTACCCAATAAACCTGAGTTTGGTCAAACATGTCGTAGTTAAAGTCCTTAATTTCGCTAGTTGAAACAACTGCCGTGCAGCCGTCATCCAGGTACCTCACGTATGCCAACATTCTGATTCCCGGTGATCAGCAGATTCGTCGTGTAGAAGCAGAAGCTTTTTATTTACCCCAAAATAAAATGCTATTTACGGTGGCAAAAACATGATGATGTGGAACACGTGCACTTATACTAATTTCGATAAACACTGTAAGGTATATAATGTACTCGAAAACATTGCGAGATTTATTTTAGAAAAGTGTAGGAACTACATTTACCTTCGTGAATATAGTTTCTTTAAAGGTTGCATAGCAACGCTGTTGCTGGGTAATATCTCTTCACATTACCACTTTACTAATAAAACAGAGAAACAACTTAACTACTTCTTAATTGAGACAAATGGATTATATATATATATATATATATATATATATCTCTTGCAAAAACCATCATTCTGTATGATTTATATGCTGCTTCCCTCATGGAGCCTGGGATGTCAACATTTGTTGGTATTACCTTATTTAATTTGTGGAGACACATTAATCCCTAACGAACGATTTTTAAATGTTTTTATTCTTTGTTATTCAAAGCTTTTTGAGCTTTGTTATTTCAGTTCTTTATTCAAAAGAGGGAGCAAAAGAAATAACACACTTATAATTAAATATATTCCAATATATTGTGCTTTAATCTTATATTAATGTGTTACATAGAAACATACACAAGCAAAAATAAAGCTTGTTCCCATAAAGCTCATTCCAGCAAGATCATACTGCTTAACCAGCTACACCAGCCCCGTTTTGCTTGAAAACAACATGACTATGCTGGCCACCCAGCTATACCAGCACTATACCAGCACTGACCAGCATTATACAGGCACTATACCAGCATGAACCAGTAAAAACCAGCCTGGACCAGCATGGAATTCATGCTGGTATATGCTGGATTTTTCAGCAGGGAGTTTAGAGCTTGCGGGTCCAAAATCGGACGCAGCCCCTGTCCTTCTCGGGAACAACAAAATACGGGCTATAAAAGCTGGAGTCCCGTGAGGGAAACATGCTCTATGGCCCCTTGCCTCAAAAATGAGAGAAGTTCCTCTTGGAGGAACACCGCCTGGTGTTTGCCAACGTTTGTGGGCAACACACCCTGAAAAAGCTGAAGACAGGAGGTGAATTGAATCCTGTACCCTTTTTCTATGGTATCCAGGATCCACTGAGACACACCTGTCAGAGGTTTCCATGCTGCCTGGGTGACTGAGAGTGGTATCAACCTCGCGCTTATCTCCTGGGATTTTAAATCATTATAAGTTAGAGTTGGATTATCCAACCAGAGAGACTATATCCAACCAGAACTGGAGCATCAGGATGGACTAGAAGAGCAGAAGGTTTCAGGATATCAGTGTTTGACCTCTAATTCTCTTGTAGGTAAATTGGCATATCCCCACATTCATGTGGGCAAAAGCCTTCTCAGAAAAAGAAAGTTATTTCAACAGTAACAGGGGAATATATCTGGAAATTGATGTTACCAGTACACATGTATGGGTGTGGTGGTCCGGTGTTCACAAACATTTGGCCATACAGTGTACATTTAAATAAGCTATTCCTCCTTCTACTAAAACTGGCAGTTGTCAAGGCTTATTTATTTAGAGTGATGAGTGGAAGGGTGTGGGCCTTCGGGTAGGTGCGTGTCTGTTTTTGGATTTGTAGCCAAGCATCCTTGTATAAAATGTGGCATTGTGCCTGTTCTCTGTCCTGCATCCAGCTAGAGAATTAACTTCTCCTGACTGTCCAATTAGAGTCACTGCACCTACCTATTCTCTTACATGAATTAATACCTCAATAAATCTGGCTGCAGAAAATCATACTAAATCTCTTTAAAGAATTTAAAGGAGTATATAAGGAATTAGAGGGTTGTACATAAATTAAAGGTAATAGTGGGTGTAATGGATTTAGTTTATAGGGGCAGAGTCAATATCAATGTAAAGGTGTTTTCAGTAGTACACACTCTCTAGCTGTGGAGGGCAATAACATGAATATTTTAGAAACAGGAATTTTTTCATCTCAAATACAATGATTTATCTAAAGGTTTCAGTGGGTCATTGCATTGTACTTTATGATTTAGAATAAATATGCTTGTGTTTATCATTTCACTTGTTTTTTCTTTTTCCATCCCTGCTTTTATATTCTGTTGGCTCTGTTTCTTTTTGAGGAACAAATGGACAACTGGGACCATCAAGATGTCACCCGAGTAGGATTTTCTTTTTCTAAAATTCAGCATTTGATTGCTTTGGTCTTAGTGATATAGTCAATAGCATTTTGTCACAACCGGGAGGAGGACGACAGACCCAGATACAGGATAGCTTCAAATAAATAGGGTTTAATAAGTAATAATACATAAAACAGGAACACGGACGAAAACTAAACAGGACAAAGGACGAGGGTACACTGACAATCACTGACGATGATGAAATACTATTAACAATAGGGAACAGGTGTGTAGAGATGGGAGGAGTAAACAAAGGCACGGCAGACACCTGACAAACAAATGCACATGGCCAAAAGTCCAGGCTGAGTCCTGACACATTTCCAAGTTAAAAGACAATTAACCCACTGCTTCCATTCCCTCTACACACACAACCATTTTTGGAAGTACAATCAAGTATATTTATTTAAACATAATAAACTATTCATTATTATATAATAAAAATAATAAAACTTTATACATGTAGTGTTGGTACTATCAATATAATTAAAAACTTTATATTCTGCAGATCCATAAACATAATTAGCAAAATTATTGAATTTAGTTTTATATATTTATCAATTTAACAATGGATATTGTCACAGTTAAAAATCAGAAATTTTACATTTAATGTTAAACTACGCAATTGTGTTGCGATGCGGCAAAGGCGAGTGAGGATCCAAATGCAGACTAAACATTTAATAATCGAAACAGATAAACAGACAGACAGGCAAAACTAGGCAGAACACAGAGCTAACAGGAAACAGAAACATATACAATGACTAGCACCAGGGAAATGAACAAACAGTGTATATACTGTATATCAGACAGGAACCAATAACAAAGCAGGGACAATGAGTAACTATGACAACAAACAAGAGGGAATGAATGAGTTCAATGAGTGTCCATGTCAACAAACGAGTGGACGGAGCAATCAATTAACAGCAGGGCAAGACAGCAGACAGACTCATTACAAATTGACACTACATCTGTTAAATCTCAGCTAGAAATATTGGACTAATAAACAGTTGGGAGGTACAAATATGAAAAGTGTATATATAATATAAGCTAAGCAAGATTTCTAAAATCTATCATAAATTTGTGATGTAATTTTCAAAATGATTTGACAGTGATTTAACTCCATGCAGATCAGCAGTTAAGCTACGTAAAAAATGGTTAAGTGTGGGAGTGGTGGTAAGACTACACTGCTCAAAAGATTGAAATGTAATATTGGATGCAGCACACATGAGGTGACATGGGGAAAGATACTGTATTAACTTGAATCTTTATTAACAGAAGCAGAGTGTACAACAACTATCTAGCTAAGTGCTCAGCTACCATGGCCTGGCCATGAATTTTGAACCAGCTGTAATTTATTTAGGGTCGCGTTTGAGACCCCGACCAGCAAAGCATTACAATAATCAATACAAGAAAACACAAAGATATTGATCAATTTTAGCCACCAGGAGTGACAGCATAGGACGCAATTTGGCAATGTTTTTTAAATGAAAGAATGATGTCTTTACAGTGTTCTGAACATGGGGAACAAATGTTAAATGTCCATCAAATAACACCCCTAAATCTTTAATTTTGTTTGGAATTCAAGTGTAGAACCATCCACACTTAAAGGTAAAGACCCAGCCTTACGTAACTGGTAGAGTGAACCAATGAGCATTAACTCTGTCTAGTCACTGTTCAGACACAAGAAATTTCCAGAAATCTATTTTTTTTTATCTCAGAGATACATTGAGAGAGAAAAGTCACTGCCACATTAACATCAGGTTTTGAATGTACATAAACCTGAGTGTCATCTGCATAAAAGTGAAAGTTGAGGCCAAGTGATCTTAAAAGTTGACCCAATGGATAAATGTAAATACTAAAAAGTAAAGGTCCCAAAATTGATCCTTGAGGAACCCTAGATTTCACAACATCAATATGACACCTGCAACCACCCATAGTAATGAACTGCTTTTGATCTGAGAGATATGACTCAAACCAGTTTAGTGCAGTCCCAGAAACACCAAAAACAGACTCTAACCGAGTAAGTAAAATTGAATCATCAACAGTATCAAATGCAGCACTGAGATCAAGAAGAATCAAGATAGAAAGACAGAATCAGAAGCTATTAGCAAATCATTAGTGATCTTAACTAAAGCTGTTTCAGTGCTGTGGAGTTTACAGAATGCCGATTGAAGGGGCTCAAAAAGATTTTTTGACTTTTCAAAAGCTTCCTTTTGCTCACAACCCCACATCCATTTTGTCTACTTCCTTAACAAAGTATGTAACAGTTCTAACAAGGTGGGCAAGTTAGGCAGGAATTTGTGATAATGATTTAATAGGCCTAAATAAGCCTTTAGTTTATTCACTGACTGCGGTGTGGGCGTGTCTTGGAACGCTAGGACTTTTTCTGCGACCATGTGCACACCTGCTGCACTGATTTTGTGGCCTAGGAATACCACCTCGTCTCCAATGAAGTCACACTTCAGTCTCAGCCCACTTTTCTTTAACCAAGACAATACTTTATACAGGTTCCTTAGATGTTCTTCCTCACTGGTCACTGTGACTAAAATGTCATCCAAATAAACTTTGACGTATGGCATGTTCCACAATATTCCTTCCATAGTGTGTTGAAAAATGGCTGGGCAAGATGACACTCCAAATCGTAGCCTACGGTACGTATGCAGTCCTTTGTGTGTATTTATAGTGACATACTTCTTGGCACTTTCATCTAGCATGATCTGCTGATACAAATGGCTCATGTCCAGCTTTAAAAATCTCTGACCTCCAGCTAACTGTGCGAACAAGTCTTCAACTTTCGGAAATGGATACTGCAATAGATGCTCGATTAACTGTGAGTTTATAATCACCACAAAATCGAATTGAGCCATCTGGCTTCTTCACAGGTACAATAGGCACTGCCCATTCTGAAAACTGTACTGGTTCTATAATTTTCTCTTCCACCAGTCTTTGGATCTCAGCCTTCACCAAAGGTTTTACTGCAAAGGGTATACGACGAGGCTTATAGAATCGTGGCTGGGATTCTGAATTGACATGAATGTAAGTTGTAGGGCCTTTAAGCTGTCTCAACTCTTCTTCGAAAACTTTAATGTGTGTGTCTAAAACATCTGAGAGTGCTGGCATGGTTGTTTTCCACTCTGGCATGTCCGTTTTTCTACCACAGAAAAACATATTGTTCCTTGCTGATAATTATTACTCCACATCCTGTGTACACTTTAAAGTCCATGCCATTAACATTTAAATTTTGTGTAAATGGAGCCACCTTAGGAAGGTTTTGTGATACACTGTAGATTGTATTTATGATACTTGCATCTTGTCTCACTAACTTTGTTTTCTCTGACCCGATGTGATCTCCTACATTTCTCTTTTTCCTTTCTCTCCCTTCTTTGTCCTTTAAACGAGTCTTTCTGAAAAACAGCCACAGCTTGTTTGGGCATGCATGCTTGTTTTATGTGCCCATGCCTCCTGCATTTGTGAGACAGCTCATTCACAAACTTGCATTCCCCAGGTGCAGGATTATCTTTGCATCTGTAACACACAAAGTCTTTTTTCTGTCCTTTTGTTTCTGCTGCGTACACTCTATGCACTACTCTTTGTCCTTTTTGTATTGTTGTGGCTTTCACAATCTCATCTGTTGACATGCCTTGCAAATCTCTTACATTTTGGTTTGCAGACTCCATTGCTTGACAGATATTAAGCGCTTTCTTGAAAGTTAAGTCCGATTCGGACAGTAGCCATCTCTACATCTTGTCGTCATTCACTCCACACACAAGTCTGTCTCGCAGCATTTGTGAAATGTAGCCCCGTAATCACTTTTTTAATTCCACCGCGTAATCAGCTTGAATCTTTGCATAATTTCACTTGGCTTTGGGTTATAATGAGCATTGAGCACGTTTATCAACTCCTCATATGTTTTCTTCCCTGGAGTCATGGGACACAGTAAACTTCTTAACAGATCATACTTGGCTGCACCCAGTCCACTTAATAGTACTGCTTTCTTTTTTGCTAGCTTCGGTAATCTTGTCAGCTTGCAAGAAATATTTCATCATTTCACTATATTCATCCCACAATTGCATCTCACTGTTGAAAGGACTCACCGTTCTTACCAGTGCTGCCATTGTTTTTGCAACTCCTCTCTGCACATGCTCTGTACTCCCTGTCTAACTTGCCACTTGGGCTGGTTCCTTTGTGCCTTTTTATCCTCGTCACCATTTATGTAATATTCTTGGGTGCAGCACACATGAGGAGACGGGGAAAGATATTAACTTGAATCTTTATTAATAGAGGCAGAGTGTACAACTGCTACAGTATCTAGCTAAGTGCTCAGCTACCACAGACTGGCAATATTCAATGCAACATTAATACAGCCCTCTGCTGGCAACTTTGTGTATAACATCCACATTACTACAGAAAGGAACAGTTGAATCTCGACAAACAAAAAATTCAAGTTAAAAAAAGTTTGCTTATATACATTGTGTAGTTCAATGAGAACACAATGATTTGACCATGGCCAAGGGAAACCAAAGTCATTAAACTTTTGAGGGCTGGACTCAAAATCAAAGTAAAATATTGAAATTACACTGTGATTCAACTTGCATGAATTAGTCAGTAGTGTGTTTGGCCCCTAGGTGAATATATACAGTCTGCCCAAAGGCTGAATATGCTCCTGATGAGATGTTGTTCTCTGGGATCTCCTCCCAGACTCCCTGAATCAGGACATCTGTGAGCTCCTGGACAGTCTGTCTACACACTTTGGTCACAAGAGGCTGTACATTGTCATGCACAAGGAGGAAACCAGTGCTCACTGCACCAGCGTAAGATTTGACAATGGCTCTGAGGATTTCATCTTGGTACTTTATTGGCTTACACAGGGGTCTGTATGACCATCCAAATATATTCTGAACAGGGCACCAAAGGCAGATCTGCCAATTCTGGTGTTCTTTGGCAAATGTCAATCGCGCTGCAAGGTGCTAGGCTGTAATCACTGGCCCCACTAGAGGATGTAGAGGATGTTGGGCCCTCACATTCCATGCTGCCATGGAGTCTGTTTCTGTCATTTTGGCCAGAAAAATTCACACCTGTAACCCACTGATAGTCATTTTGTGGAGCTCTGGCAGTGCTTCTCTGATTCCCCCTCGGACTGCTGCTGTTGTTGCCCTTCTACGGCTCTGCCCAGATTTCATTTACAGCATTTGGCAGACGTCCCTATCCAAAGCGACATATATTTTATATCACTTTATGCAACTGAGGGTTAAGGGCCTTGCTTAGGGGCCCAGAAGTGGCAGCATGGTGGACCTGGGATTCAAATTCATAACCTTCCTATCAGTAGTCCAACACCTTAACCGTTAAGCTACCACATCCCACGTGTAATGGCCAGTCTCCCAGTGTCTTCTAGTCTAATAGTCTGTGGCCAACAATGAAAACCCATTCCTTTTTGAAGGTTGTCTTGCTGTTACCTCTCCGGTTTACATTCCTCACAACATTTAAAGCATGCGGAAGACGTCCTAATCCAGAATGACATACAAATGTGCTTTGAAGTTTCTATCAATTAAAAATCAACACTGGTTCACTAGTACACAGACTAATGATAGCATCAGTCTAAAAAGTCTGTTGTGAGGAAATATAGCATAAATATAAAATATAGAAATATAAACTTATTTTATAGAAGCAAAGTTGATGAGGTTTTGGAAAGGACAGCCTCTGATTCAGGAATGCTCATGAATGCTCAATTTTCAACATGATCCTGAAACTCTTGACTGATCGACAGCAGCATGTCTTATTTCACTGTAAACTGTGTTAACAGACCCTCAGTGAATTATTCTATGCAGTTTTTCTGGTTGCCGATTTTAAGCTACTTCATAGTTTTGATATTGTAACAAGCAAACCACTGCACTTCATTCAATTTTCACAACATTGTAACATCTACTTCCCATTTTTAAACAGACTTTAACACACATAATAGGAATGGATGCTCCATGTTGCCCAGTCAGTCATTGAATCTTGTTAGTCCAAAAATTTCCCATTATTTATTATTATCATTTTTATTGTTGTTTTTTTTTTAATTAACAATATAAAATGCAGTTTATTGTTTTAGTTTAACAAAATGTATATTTTCTATGCTTTAATCTCTTAACATTATAGCACAAAACTCATGTGTGCATCATGCGTGTTTAAATTGTTTGGCTTCGGTTGTATGTTGGCTTGTGGCATGTTCAATGTTAGCTATTATAACAGAAATCTCCCAGCTTTCAGGCTGAAGAGTTTTTAGAGCAACTCCTGAAAAGCGAGAGACATTTTTAGACCTGAACCATGTTGTCTGAGTCTCTGCACGCATCCTGGTTTTATTTTTACACACATTACAATAGTTTGGCTGCAAACACTCTGCAACAAGCAGCTTGAGCTAAGAAGTAAAAACAAAAATTACAGTATTAGATTACAAACACATTACACAACATTAAATCTTACCAACTACTGTCTATTCAGTATTAGAAAGCAGATTGTGTGTACGTGTATATTAACAAGTAACCAACAAACACACTGTGCTGTGCACTGCTGCCATTTATATGCTCTGTGTTCTCAGCAGGCAGCTCTGCAAACTTCAGTGTGTATTTTTAAATATATACAGAAGGAAAAAAAAACACTTGTCTCTTATTTTTCTCTCTCTCTCACTCTCAGGGCATCAGCAGTTTGTTCAGTTCTTTGAAGGTGGTGCGTCTCCTGCGTCTGGGCCGAGTTGCACGTAAACTGGATCATTATATTGAATATGGTGCTGCTGTGCTCATGCTTTTAGTGTGTGTGTTTGGTCTCGCTGCACACTGGCTTGCATGCATCTGGTACAGCATCGGAGACTATGAAGTCATTGATGAGGATACAAATGTGGTACGTAAGGACAGCTGGCTGTACATGCTGGGTGAGACAGCAGGCACACCATACCGCTTTAATGCCACGGGCACGGGTAGATGGGAGGGTGGTCCCAGCAAGGACTCAGTCTACATTACCTCACTATACTTCACCATGACCAGTCTAACCAGCATTGGCTTTGGCAACATCGCACCCACCACTGATGGAGAGAAAATCTTCGCTGTGGCTATGATGATGATTGGATGTGAGTAATAAGAGACTTTTGCATTTTTCCATTAGCATATAAACTTTTTTTTTTATGCCTTTAACATGTTCATGCTTCATACTCACCCTTACAATTTCAATTCAATTCAATTAAAATTTATTTGTATACCGCTTTTTACAATTGACATTGCCTCAAAGCAGTTTTACAGAACATAAACATAGAACAGAAGGTAAACATAAGGAGTAGTATAAAGAATTAATATAATAAAACTTCTAGATTAATATTAGATAGATTTAGTTCACAATGTGTATGCATTTATCCCCAATGAGCAAGTCTGAGGTGACACAGGCAGCAGTGACAAGGACAAACTCCCTTGGATGGTAAAGGAAGAAACCTTGAGAGGAACCAGACTCAAAGGGGAACCTCATCCTCATATGGGTGACACTGGGGGTGTGATTATAAATATACAGTCTGATAAATGTTGTATAGATGCAAAAGATCACATGGAGTTCACATCTCCTCTTTAGTATCGCAGAGTCTGACTGGAGCTGGTAGATCTCTAGATGCCTCAGGATTCTCAGAGTCCTCAGAGTCGGCCTCATCTCAGTGGAGGTCCAAAGTCTTCATCGCACGAAAGACAATCGGACCTGGTACAGTTTCTGGATGCCTCAGGATGGGTAGAAAGAGAGAAGCAGTGGAGAGGAATTAACGTAGCTTCTGTTCATAACATGTGCAAGTCTGATGTAATAGTGCACAATATTATGGGATGTATTACTTTTTTAATCTACATTTAAACGGGAAAGTGTGTCTGAGCCCCAAACACTATCAGGAAGACTATTCCAGAGTTTGGGAGCTAAATAAGAAAACGCTCTACCACCTTTAGTAGACTTAGATATTCTGGGAACTACCAGAAGTCCTGAGTTTTGTGATCTCAGAGAGCGTGAAGGATTGTAACGTGTTAGAAGACTAGTTAGATACATGGGAGCTAAACCATTAAGAGCCTTGTACGTAAGTAGCAGCAGTTTGTAATCAATTCTAAACTTAACAGGTAGCTAGTGTAGAGATATGTTATAGAGATAGAGGGCTATATGGTCATACTTTCTTGTCATTTTGGACTAACTGTAGCCTATTTATTAAAGATGCAGGACAACCACCTAGTAATGCATTACAATAGTCCAGTCTAGAGGTCATGAAAGCATGAACTAGCTTCTCAACATCAGAGACAGACAGGATGTTTCTCAGCTTGGCAATATTTCTAAGGTGGAAGAAGGCTGTGTTTGTAATATGGTGATATGATTTTAAAGACAATTTACTGTCTAATAAACACCCAGGTCTTTCAC
The DNA here is from genome assembly GCF_030014155.1 of Tachysurus vachellii. NCBI lineage: Eukaryota > Metazoa > Chordata > Actinopteri > Siluriformes > Bagridae > Tachysurus > Tachysurus vachellii. Next base: position 113,677 of record NC_083469.1, read on the forward strand.
TGTCGAGCTACTAGTAACAGTACATCCCTCTAAATGGAAGTTAAATTGTGAGAGTTTCTGTGTACTGGTTTTTGGACCTATAAGTAGTATTTCTGTCTTATCAGAGTTTAACAACAGAAAATTACAGCTCATCTAATCTTTTATCTCTCTAAGGCACTGAGTTAATTTGGACAATTTAGCTATTTCATCTGGTTTTGATGAGATATATAACTGTGTGTCATCAGCATAGCAAACTATGGGAATAGAAACTAATCCCATGTCTTCTAATAATGTTAACTAACGGAAGCATGTATATCGAGAAAAGCAGAGGTCCTAGAACTGATCCTTGAGCGACCCCATAATTAACTGGTAGTAAACTGGATGGTTCACCATCTATTTCTACAAAATGGTATCGATCAGACAGGTAGGATCTAAACCAACTTAAAGCTTGTCCATGAATACCTGTGTAATTTTGTAAGTGATCTAGAAGAATGTTGTGATCTATAGTGTCGAACGCAGCACTGAGGTCAAGTAGAACTAATAGTGACATACAGTCTTGGTCCAAAGCTAAGAACAGGTCATTTGTGACCTTCACAAGTGCAGTTTCTGTGCTATGATGGGGCCTGAAACCTGACTAAACTCTTCAGAGATATTCATTCATTCATTTTCTACCGCTTATCTTCAGAGATATTGTTCTCCTGTAATAAGGAGCTCAGTTGAACAGACACAACCTTTTCTAGTATTTTAGACATAAACAGAAGATGTGAAATAGGTCTGTAATTTGATAGTTCATTAGGATCTAAATTAGGTTTCTTAATGAGGGGCCTAATAACTGCCAACTTGTAGGATTTAGGGACGTAACCTAAAGATAGCGAGGAGTTAATAATATAAAGAAGAGTCTCACCAGCTTTATGTAACACTTCTTTCAGTAATTTACTTGGAATGGGGTCTAGTGAACAAGTTGTTGGTTTAGCTGTAGTAATAAGTTTATCTAACTCTTCCTGTCCTGTACTTGTAAAGCACTGTAGTTGTGAGTGTAGAGCTTTAGGTGACACTGGGTCACAAGGTGCTCTCACATGTTGAACATCAACTATTTTGTTCCTGATACTTTTAATTTTATCAGTGAAGAATCTCATAAAGTCCTCACTACTGAACTGTGATGGAATAGTGTGTTCAGATCTGTTTTTTTCTTAATCTAGCCACTGTGTTAAATAAAAACCTGGGATTGTTCTGGTTATTTTCTATGAGTTTGCTCAGGTGCTCAGAGGTTATTTGTCAATCTGTCTTTAGTGGTCAGAATAATAGTTCTACCGAGTCGATAACGTGGTGAGACACAGTTAGTCTGTTCTACAGGTAGTGTGTACAGTATGAGGTAATGGTCTGTGATGTCATCACTTTGAGGTATGATATCTATATCAGTGACATCTATTCTGTGTGATATTATTAAGTCTAGTGTATGATTATGACGGTGAGTTGCTCTAGTGATGTTCTCTTTAAGCCCAAATGAGTTTAGTAGGTCCATAAATGTGAGTCCTAAAGTATTGTTTGTATCGTCAACGTGAATGTTAAAATCTCCTACAATTAATGCTTTATCAAAGCTAACCAATAGGTCCGAAAGAAAATCTGCAAACTCTCTAAGAAAATCAGTGTAGGGCCCTCTGGGGTCTGTACACGGTCGCTAGAGCAAGAGACATAAGGGATTTTTTCATGTGAATGTGCGAGAGTGTAACATTAAGAACAAGCACTTCAAAAGAATTAAATCTATACCGTGTTCTCTGAGTAACAGTAAGGAAATCACTAAAGATAGTGCCAACACCACCTCCACGACCAGTCTGACGAGGCTCATGCTTATAGATATAACCTGATGGTGTAGAGACTCATTTAGACTGATGTAATCATTTGGTTTAACCCAAGTTTCAGTAAGGCAGAGTGCAGTAAGGCTGTTGTCTGAGATGATTTCATTTACAATAAGTGCTTTGGGTGATCTAATGTTCAGAAGCCCAAACTTTAGGAACTGTTCTTGTTTGTTTGCCATTTTTCTGGTCTAATTACAGTAAGATTATTTTGAGAACTTCTCATGCATTTACTTTTTGATCTCACTGCTCGGGGAACAGACACAGTTTCTATAGGATGAGCTATGTGTGCATTTGTGTCAATGTGAATCATAGTTTACCAGTCAGAAGGTGTGCAGCGCCCTGGAGATGTGGTCCGAGACGATCTCTGCTCCAACTCTGCTGGGGTGCAGGTCATCAGCACGGAATAGCCTCGGACGCTCCCAGAAAACATTCCAGTTATCAATAAACAGTAAATTCTGAGCCTGACACCATGACTGTAGCCATCCATTTAGAGCAAAAAGTCTACTGAACATTTCGATTCCTTGCTGGTATGTGGGAAGCGGTCCAGACATGATGATCCTCGCCGCGGGCGCTGTGCTGCGAACCATCTCCACCAGGATGTTGGAAGTCCCTCTTCAGGATCTCCGACTGCCTCAGGCTGGTGTCGTTTATGCGGGCACCTGGGCAGGCAGCTTCCTGGGTGCACTGGGACTGGACAGAGAAATACACGGCGTAGAGGTGGAGGGAGTACTAATTTCAAGCCGGGGATTTACCTGAGACAGGTGAGCGAGCGACCGGGAAGCTTCCAGCGCGGCTTTCTGCTCCCGCAGCTCGGCCTGTAGGTTCACCTGTAGGTCGCGGATCTGCTTCCCCACGGCCTCCAGCTCCAGTTCCACCGAGTGCAGCAGAACGTGTCCTCACCTGCACTCAAAGGCAGACACACAAGCGACATGGTGTTATAGGGCAAGTACAACAGAGATAATTGGTGTGAAAAAGGTGTACTAGCGGTAACTGGGCTAACAGGCTAGTGATGCTAGTGATGCTAACCAGCTAGAAGCGGACGCTCAGGAAAACAAATAAAATGTTAGCGATATCAAAAAGTATTCTGAGCGATTGTTCTACTCTTAAGATGCTATTGCCAGTGTGTTTGCCCTTTGTAAAAAGTAAGAAGTTAAAGTATAAACTCAAAAGTGAATTCAAATACTTAGTCAAGCAAAACCTTGTAAAATGTAAACGTAAACAACATGTGCAATAATAGAACTTTTTAAAAACGTGCAATATTCCCTGTGTGCAATATGTCTGGTCATGTAACTACTACTCATGGTCTTTTTTTAATACTTTTTGTTGTGTACATACTGTATACTATATTGTGTCTCTATTCTTTTATATATTTGCATTTCTTTATCTTTGCTGCTGTAACAAAGAAATTTCCCCATTGTGGGAAGAATAAAGGTATATCTTATCTCATCTTATCTCATCTCATCTTATCTTATCTTATCTTCACCTTTGGATGATCACAGATGTGTCAGTCACTTCATCCAGACTTATATTCTGTTGTTCAGCATGTTTAAAATAAGTCTCGTTGTGGGTGAGTCTACCAGATTTGGCCCCTCTGAGCAATCACCACATAACCTACATCACTGATGTCACTGTAAAATAATTTTATATTTTTCAAAGATTTAATAGCATGATTTCTTCCTTCAATAAAAGCAACTGTAAGTGTTTTGAGGTTTTTTGTCTAAAGAATGAGCAAAAATCATTTGTCTTAAATGACCGTAAACATGAACTGTGATCTAAATACTTTGTTGGCACTAAAGGTCAGTAAAATGTAGCCAACATTGCTAAATGTAGATAGAATAAATATGATCACTTATTCAAATGTATTTAAATACATGCCAGATCTTTGAGATCTCTGACTGACATCTCCACAGTAACATAAACAAATCTTCATAGAGTTAATGCTAGAAACTAAAGATAAAGATCTATAAAGCTCCAACAGAGGTTTTCTCTCAACACCTGAATGTTGTGTTAATAAGTTTTTAACTTAAATCAAGTGAGATTTTGGTTTGTGTTTAGACTTCATCTTAAATTCAGAATAAAGAAAACAATTTGTATAATAAACATAATTACAAAGTTTACATTTTAAATTACATCATTAACACAAACTACTGAAGTAGTGAAAGTAAATAAATAAATAAATAAATAAATAAATAAATAAGGTATAAATATGTAACTAGATGTAGTTTTGATTAGGAAAGAAATCAGTAAATCACTTTAAAATGGTGATTTTAAATTGTATTGTATTCTGCAGACAAAAAAACTAAGAATATAAAAATGAATATATATGAGAACATTTCAATAAAACAACAATAAAAGAGCAGCATAAACATCTTTCCTAAACAATAAACACATTAACTGTAACTTAATCAGTATAAAATTCACTTGTGCTTGTGTGTGTGTGTGTGTGTGTCTGTGTGTGTGTGTAAAAGCAGCTGATTAGATTTTCACTGTAACACAATCCTTTATTGACACTGCTAACCTGATTTAGAAAATCCTTTACTGCTCATTATTGCATTATTTTTCTTTACATTTGTTCATCTCACTTTGCTGCCTCTGTTCTTCACTCCCTACCATTCGTCTCTCTATCTCTATTCACTCCACCAGTTGATGTTAGTTAAGTGCTCACTCTGTCCACAATGGACCTAGACAATATGGATGGTCACATCACACACTTTCATACAGCCATCATAAACCGCTGCACTGAACAGAGTCATCCAGCTTCGGTAACATCACTGAAGGAGATGGACACTGTTTCCCTATGAGGAAGAGAGTGTGATTTCTCTCTCTCTCTCTCTCTCTCTCTCTCTCTCTCTCTCTCTCTCTCTCACTCTCTCTAGCTCTCCTCTATGCCACCATCTTTGGTAACGTAACCACGATATTCCAGCAGATGTATGCCAACACTAACCGATATCACGAGATGTTGAACAGTGTGCGAGATTTCCTTAAACTCTACCAGGTCCCTAAAGGCCTAAGTGAGAGAGTGATGGACTACATCGCCTCCACATGGTCCATGTCTAGGGGCATCGACACAGACAAGGTACAAAGTGTGTGTGTGTGTGTGTGTGTAAGTGTGCATGTATCCAGATCCAGATACAAAGTAAACACACACACACACACATACACACTCACAGCTGTGTAGTTAATATTTACATTCATAACAATAACTGTTTTAACAATAACAGCTTTTTTCTTGTCTTGGTCCCCAGGTTCTGCAGATCTGTCCTAAAGACATGCGAGCTGATATCTGTGTGCACCTGAACAGGAAGGTGTTTAAGGAACATCCTGCTTTTCGACTGGCCAGTGACGGTTGTCTGCGTGCGCTCGCCATGGAGTTCCAGACCATCCACTGTGCACCAGGGGACCTGATTTACCATGCAGGGGAGAGCGTTGACACTCTGTGCTTCGTCGTCTCTGGGTCACTTGAGGTCATCCAGGATGATGAGGTTGTGGCCATACTGGGTGAGACAAACAGACAAACAGACAGACAGAGAGAGAGAGAGAGAGAGAGAGAGAGAGAGAGAGAGAGAGAGAGAGAGAGAGACAGACAGAGAGAGAGAGAGACAGACAGACAGACAGACAGACAGAGAGAGAGCGAGAGAGAGAGAGAGAGACAGACAGACAGACAGACAAAGAGAGAGAGAGAGACAGACAGACAGACAGACATACAGAGAGAGAGAAAGAGAGAGACAGACAGACAGGGGAGCAGTGTGGGAAGAGAATAAATAAATTTTAAGTTAAAATATTGCAGAGGTACACAAAAATCTCAGAGTAAAACTCAGAGTAAAGTGCACGCACACAACCACGCATACACACACGCACACACACAACCACGCATGCACGCACACACACACACAACCAGGAATACACACACAAACACGCATACACACACGCACACACACAACCACGCATGCACGCACACACACACACAACCACGCATACATACACACACACAACCACGCATACACACACACGCACACGCACACACACACACAAAAATCTGAGTTTGTAGACATGGTCTAATTTGATTAGAGTGCATTAGCACAGTAATTCAACACTGCCAGAGTGCACACTGTGTGTGTGTGAGTCTGAGGTGCAGACTAGTGTGTATGTTTAAATCACTTGAAAAAAGAGACACTCATTCAGTTCAATTAAATTTATTTGTATTGTGCTTTTAACCTTGGACATTGTCTAAAAGCAGCTTTACAGAAATATAGAAATAGTGTTACATTATTAAATTAATTACTATTTATCTTTAACATTTATCTATAATGATCATAACTGAATTGATGGTCGTGAAGAAACCTTGAGAGGAAACCGACTCAGAATTGAACCTCATCCTCATTCGGGTGACACTGAACAGGAAATAATGTAAATGTAAATAATGTCATTTCTACATACTGAGGAACAAACAGGTCAGAGTCATTTTTGAGATCATTACAGACTTAACACTAATTCCTTCCTATTAAAGTCTTCAAATGTTCACTGATGAGGACCCGAGCACAAAGCTCACCTACACAATCGTAGTTCAGAGACTGTGTGATAGTCATCAAGTGGTTATATCCACAGCAGAAAGTTATTACTGTCTAATGTCCTTCACACAATCTTCAGTCTTATTAAGCTGGTGACTCACATCTGACTGAGCTGAAACATATAGCTGTGTGTCATCAGTGTAACAGTGGAAGCTAATACCATGTTTATGAATAATTGCACCAAGTGGTAACATATAGGGCTAAAAGCAATGCGCCTAAAACAGAACCTTGTGGAACACCGAACATCACCTTAGTTTGTTTAGAGTAGTCAACATTTAGATCTACGAACTGATATCGATCTCTCAAATAAGACCTGATCCAGGAGAGAGCTGTCGCTTTAACACCAACAACATGTTCTAGAATATCAAGTAGTATAGAATGGTCAATGGTATCAAAAGCTGCACTAAGATCAAGTAACACCAGCAAAGAGACACAACCCTGATCAGAGACCAGTAACAGGTCATTTACCACTTTAACCAGTGCTGTCTCTGTGCTATGATGAGGCCTAAATCCTGACTAATACAGTTCATGAATATTATTCCTATGTAGGTCTGAACATAACTGCTGAGCTACAACCTTTTCTAGGATCTTGGATCTGGCTTGTTCATTGGGATAAATAAATTTTATCTTTAATAAATTTTAAGTTCAACATTCAATCTTGAACTTTTGTATAATATTAATCTTTGTATAATAATCTTTCTGTACCATATTTATGTTCTTTAACGCTGCTTTGAGACAATGTCCATTGTTAGAAGGGAATACAAATAAAATTGAATTGAACTTAATAGGAGATAAAGGGGGGGTTTGAGGGCAAGGCTTTAGGTTGGGTTTTTAAAAGTAAACGTATTAAGGACTGAGAGACAGACAGGTCTGACAGTGAGAGTGGTGTGAAGAGAAAACTTAGGAGACTTAAATATAGCTTCCTTTTAATGATTTTCCACACTTACCAAAAAAAGCGATAAAGACAAAACACAGAGGAGTATTTTCTGACAGCAGGTTAAACACACACACACACACACACACACACACACACACGTGAACCTGTCAATTTAACAATGTCCTGTGGGAGAACAGAGCTGTGTTGTGTTTATTCACTCCACTGAGGAAAATATTTCTTCTGTCAGGGCATCTCCCACTCTTCTCCATCTGACATGCAAATCATCTACAGCCTGGGCTCATTATCTGTGTGTGTGTGATTTTTGGTTCCTGCATTGTAAAGGTCTAGCCGAATAATGAATTTGCTCCCTAATCTAAGTGGAAAGTGAGATGAAATAGACAGTTTGATAAAAAGATACAGAAAAATTGACACAGACAGGTACAGAAACATGATTATACAACACACATATGTTTGTGTGTATAGGAAAAGGCGACGTGTTTGGAGATGTGTTCTGGAAGGAAGTGTCGTTAGCACAGTCATGTGCTAATGTGCGAGCACTAACATATTGTGACCTACATGTGATTAAACGCGATGCTCTTCATAAAGTTCTGGAGTTTTACACACCATTTTCCAACCACTTCTCACGCAACCTGCTGCTGACCTACAACCTCCGCAAACGAGTGAGTATCACATACACATATGCACAGAAATCCTAATAGAAATCCCACAGTAGAGAAGTTGTAAGGTAGACGGTGTTAATGCAGTGTTGTGTTGTTGATGTTGTTCAGCAGGATGTCAATTTGTTGCTATTCTGAGAGCAGAATGTGATTTTCTCTCTCTCTCTCTCTCTCTCAAACACACACACACACACACAGACACACACACTTTGAAGCCCAAAGTTTAAGAAAAACAGATTTGAAAGGTATGTGTGTTATTTTGGATTGTAATGTGGATTTAGTCACAAATGAGTTTTATATTAATGCTCCATGTGTTGCTCAGGGTGGTGCTTCGTGCAGAGTGACATCACTTGGACTCTTAGTTCCAATGAAAGGAAATTGTAAAACTACACATACAGAGATGTTCTCTATACGACTGTGAGACTCAGAATTTGTAGAAATTGGTGTTTTGTTCATCTGTGTGTTAAAGAAATTAATCACCAGTGGGCTAAATGTGGTGCAGAAACAGAGCCAGGGTTTAATCTGATTAAACAAGAGCAACAAGAGTGTGTGTCAGTGTTGAAGTTCCATCATGAAGGTGATGAATGTGTGTAATGTGACGATGGTCAGCTTGATGGACACCATGACATTTTTTTTGTAAACACTTGTAGTAGACTAATGCTGAGAATAAATGGTGTCCATCCCAGTTGGCAAGGTGCTGCTCTCATTTCCTGCAGCATAGCACATAGTTTAAGAACAGGCCTAGTTATGCAGGCTAATCCGACAGTCTGCTGGCTGCATTGAGTTGTCACCCAGGGTTCATAATATAGAGACTAGTTTCCCAAACTATAAACTATAAACAATCAGAAAATTTGTTTTAATAACCTTATTTGCATAAAATTAGATCATAGTGAATGCACAGCCAGCACCTTTGATCTGAAGCTAGGACTGTTAAATATAAGATCTCTTGCATCTAAAGCTCTTATGGCTAAAAAATAAGTTCATCTAATTGTTATTTACAGACCTCCTGGACTATATTCTGAATTCCTCTGTGAATTTGCAGATTTCATTTCAAACCTAGTTGTTTCAAAGCAGTAATTGTCGGAGACAATTTTTTAATTTTTTTTGGGAATAAAAACACTGTGGAAAAGCACACCATCTATTTGTAGCAGTAATGACTTCATGAATTATTTCAATGAAAAAATTGATAACATCAGGCAGAAAATTCTGATAATTAATTCAATACCAAACAATTTGATAATGTGGTAGATAAGATTTTTGTTTTTGATCAATATTTAGACCGTTTTAATCCCCTTCAAGAGACTGACTGATTTTCACTGATTTCCTCTTCAAAATAATCAACCTGCATACTGGATCCTTTACCCACATGTTTCTCTAAACAGATATTAGCAGTAGCTCTCCAACCCATTCTAAAGATAATTAATTCTTCCATTAGCACTGGCTATGTGCCGAAATATTTTAAGCTAGCAGTTATCCAACCTTTCATCAAAAAACCTGACCTTGACCCCAACCAGCTGTCCAATTATAGGCCAATATCAAACCTCCCCTTTATCTCCAAGATCCTAGAAAAGGTTGTAGCTCAGTAGTTATGTTCAGACCTACATAGGAATAATATTCATGAACTGTATCAGTCAGGATTTAGGCCTCATCATAGCAAGAGACAGCGCTGGTTAAAGTGGTAAATGACCTGTTACTGGTCTCTGATCAGGGATGTGTCTCTTTGCTGGTGTTACTTGATCTTAGTGCAGCTTTTGATACCATTGACCATTCTATACTACTTGATATTCTAGAACATGCTGTTGGTGTTAAAGCGACAGCTCTCTCCTGGATCATGTCTTATTTGAGAGATCGATATCAGTTCGTAGACCCAAATGGTGACCACTCTAAACAAACTAAGGGAATGTTCGGTGTTCCACAAGGTTCTGTTTTAGGCTCATTGCTATTCTACCTATATATGTTACCACTTGGTGCAATTATTCATAAACATGGTATTGGCTTCCACTGTTACACTGATGACACACAGCTATATGTTTCAGCTCAGTCAGATGTGAGTCACCAGCTTAATAAGATTGAAGATTGTGTGAAGGACATTAGACAGTGGACGCTTACTAACTTCCTCCTGATTAACTCTGACAGACTGAAGTTCTTGTACCAGGACCACAGGCAGCCAGAAGTAAGCTTTCTGATTACAGAGTAACTCTGTGTGGTCTTTCTATTACATCATGTGCAGCAGTAAAAGACCTCGGTGTGATTATTGATACCGGTCTCTCATTTGAAGCTCACATAAATAATACCACAATGTTAGCCTTCTTTCATCTCAGAAATATTGCTAAAAGAAATATGATGTCATTACATGATGCAGAAACACTAGTTCATGCATTTGTTACCTCTAGGTTGGATTATTGTAATGCTTTACTGTCTGGATGTTCCAGTAGGAGCATAAACAAGCTCCGGGTTCCTTGTCTGGTTGTCTCTTCTTACGGAGCTTCTTCGCCAAACCAGACATTCTACACCTGGTTGGAGTCTGGTCTTTATTAGCAATAATTTGAAGACTTTGACAGGAAGAAATTAGTGTTAGGTCTGTGGTAAACTAAATTGTTGTAGAAATGACATTATTTACATTTACATTATTTCCTGTCCAGTTTCACCCAAATGAGGTTCCCTTCTGAGCCTGGGTCCTCTCAAGTTTTTCCTTGCCGCCATAGCCTCTGGCTTGCTCATTAGGGGTAAGGATAGATATGGAGTATTTTAAAATAATTTTAATCGTTAATTGTATATATTCATTTATTTATTTGTATTCTTATTTTTATTCTTCTTATTATTATTCTTCTTCTTCTTATTATTATATATTTTTATTCTTTTTCTTTCTTCTGTTTCTATACCTCTGTAAAGCTGCTTTGAGACAATGGGAATTGTCTCAAATAAATGGAAATAAATACAAATAAATGGAATTTGATTATAAATCATTTTAAATACTGAGAGTGGTATTATAACTCATTCCTTCCTGATCTAGATCTGTGGACTGTATAAAACACAAAATCCAGTTGTGTAACCAGGAGCTTCATTGTAGTTACAACTTGAAGTCTGACTTGATGATGTTTTCAGTTAGAGATTTGAGAGCAAAATGAGTTTAAAATCAGAAAATCACAGTGATTTTGGGCCTTAGTTTGAATATCAATGCAACAACCCTCCTTGATGAGGTGGAGAAACTAGCAGCATGGTGCCAGTCTCTCGTGGTGCCAGAGCTAAATGTCTCTATCTGAACAATAGCAAACCAATGAACTGGTTGTGGGCTTCTTAAAGTGGAAGCAGCAGAGTCAAGTCTCAGTCAGACTCAGTCGATTATGAGCCTGGAGTTTAGCCTCCGAGTCCTCAGCTGTATCCAGATTCAAGTCCTGGTCTTCAGCCCTTTAGTGAAATCCATGCAGTTATTAGATGAAATATATTAGATGACTTGCCACTGAATCGTTATTGTTATAGCCATAGATAAGAGTTCTGTGAATTTAATTGTGTATAAAGGCCATCTCAACGCTGTATACATTCAAGTAAATAAAGGTGCTGGTGTGTGTATGGAAGAGATTTGGTGAGAGATATTTACTTGTTAACTGTACTAAGACTTATAACTTACAAGACTAACATTTGTACAGACATTTGTAATTTCCTATAGATCTTTCTTCAGACCCTTTAAGTGGGTAAAATACACTCCTCTACACACCAAATGTTGAAGAAGAAAATATTGTTATTATCTGTTCTGAAAACTGGCACAGTGTGTGTTTACTGCAGTGTGTGTTAGGCTGCAGTAAAGCCTCATGCTGATCACAGGCATATGGAGGTAGGAGAATTCTGGCAGGATTAACCAGTATACAATAACCTGTGTGTGTGTGTGTGTGTGTGTGTGTTTGGCTATGTAAAGCAACTTACTAAAGAATCAGTGTGAACAGCAGTCAGAAGGGTAATGAGATTGGATAAATCCGGTGTATTGTGTGATGGTGTCAGAAAGTTTCTGAAGCTGGTTGCACAAATGAGTAGTGTTTACTTTTCTTTTCTGGTTTTCAATGGCAACACAATCATGTAGTGGTTCACATGTAGTGAAATGCTGCTATGACTGTCTTCTCAGCATTTCACTACATGTCATACTCTGTATGATTTATGTATGACAAATACAATTTTGTATGTGAATTATATTTCAGTTTATTTGTAAATAATTGTAGAGCAGTGATTGATCCACTGGGGTGAGGGGTGATGGCAGCTACAGCTTTCAACTTACAAGACTTTAATTAGCTGCTGCAAACATCTTGGTGCCACATCCCATAGCCACCTTTAGAGGTCTTGCGTGAGTCCATGCCTCGATGAGTCAGTATATTCTGTAAAGCTCACTAACTCACATTGTAAATTCACATTGTCTCAAAGCAGCTTTACAGAAGTACACACAGAAGAGAAAAAAAAGAAATATATATATATATACACACATACTATATATATATACCGGAGGTGACGGTGGCAAAGAAAAACTCCCTGAGATGATATGAGGAAGAAGAGGACCCTGGCTCAGAAGGGAACCTCATCCTCATTTGGGTGACACTGGACAGGAAATAATGTAAATGTAAATAATGTCATTTATACAATAGTGCAACCTTGATCTTATGATCTTGTGATATTTATGTGAGCTTCCAACAATCACTGCTGCACATGATGTAATAGAAAGACCATCCAGAGTTACTCTGTAATCAGAAAGCTTACTTCTGGTTGTCTGTTGTCCTGGTACAAGAACTTCTGTGTGTCAGAGTTAAACAGGAGGAAGTTAGTAAGCGTCCACTGTCTGATGTCCTTCACACAATCTTCAATCTTATTAAACTGGTGACACATCTGACTGAGCTGAAACATATAGCTGTGTGTCATCAGCATAACAGTGGAAGCTAATACCATGATTATGAATAATTGCACCAAGGGGCAGCAAATACAGGGAGAAAAGCAATGGGCCTAAAACAGAATCTTGTGGAACACCAAACATTACCTTTTGAGTAGTCACCATTTAGTTCTACAAACTGATAGCGATCTCTCAAATAAGACCTGATCCAGGCGAAGCCTGACTGATACATTTAATGAATATTATTCCTATGTAGGTATGAGCATAATTGCTGAGCTACAACCTTTTCTAGGATCTTGGAGATAAAGGGGAGGTTTGATATTGGCCTATAGTTGGAGAGCTGGCTTGGATCGAGATCAGGTTTTTTAATAAGGTTTAATAACCGCAAGCTTAAAAGATTTTGGCACATAGCCAGTGCTAAGGGAAGATTGCGTGTGTGTTGAGTGTGATGACAAACAAGTCTGATTGTTGCTTAGTTCTTGGTGTCCAACTGTTTAAAGGCCTGAATGGCCTGTGGGAAGAAGCTCCTCCTCATTCTCTCTGTGTTAGTCTTTAGGAAGCGGAAGCACTTCCCCGACCACAGCAGAGAGAAGAGTCCATTGTTTGTATGGCTGAGCTTCTTCACTGTCTTCCTGGCCTTGGTCCAGCTTCGCCTTGCTGTAGATGGACTGTTGGTCAGGGAGCTCCATTTGAATGATGCTCTTAGCTGATCACACCACACTCTAAGCTATAGCTTTTACTCCTTTCTCCTTCAACTGTTAATGAGTAAAGTCCTATCCTTTACTGCTACTCTCTTAAGACAATTAATACCAAACATATATTTTGCTGTGACACACACTACAGTGCACCATGTCTCTTGAGTAAATGTGCAATATATCTCAATATATATCTCAATAATTCATTCAAATAACCAAGTCATTACAGTTATGTGCGATGTTGAATATTTTTTACAGTGTATTCTATTTATTCTAAAACATTCTCTTTTTTTACCTCTTAATTTAAATTCCTTTATAGTTTTATGTTTGGATGCACTTGTTGCTGTCTGAGAGTTCCAATGTAAATTTCGTTGTATTGTATACAATGACAATAAAGTACCTTACCTTATGATCTAACTCTTTGTCATTTTAAATGAGGACACTTCTATTAGGAATCACCATTACCATGAAGGAGTCTCCTGACTTGGTCTGCAACAAGTATTATATGTCAGAATAACATCCACATGAACTCTAGGACTCAAGGGTTTCCAGCAGAATATTGCCCAGATCATAACCCTGCTGTGCCAGCTCACCCTTTAGCAGTAAATAAGTAAAATGCTTCCTTTAGGCATTCCTTAAGCCAAAAATAAAAGTCTTAAAAGAAAATATTTCAATAAAAGAATAAAACAGGTTCTGTAAAAATCCCCAATTGGTGATTTCATATAAATATATTTGTAACATAGTTTACAAAAAGGTAACATCATGTGTTCCTGTTTTCATTTGTCATCGGTTCCCTGTATGTACTTAACCCTGAGTAGTGGTTGTCCTTTATGGCTGTTACGTGTGTTCCTGTTTCTCGTCCCAGTTTGTCTTTGCCTTGCCGATTACTTTGTGTTTTTGTTTAAGTAAAATCTTTACCTGCACTTGGATCCTCTGCCTCATCGTTCTATGCACGTTACAGAACAACCGACCATGCTATGGATCCAGCGGTGAGGATTTTACGCCTTCATCAGGGGAATCAGAGGATTTTGTAGAGGAATTCTCTGAACTCTGTTATAAGGTAAAATTTAATGACTGCTCTCAGTGACATTTTCCGATATGGTTTGTCAAGTGAAATTTCACAGTTAATGCCATCACGTACCCACACTGGATTCTAGAACAATACATACACTTTGCTTTGAGGTTAAGTGGATCTACTTTCACTGTGGGTGTCGCAGAGGAGGAACACATCATGCCTGCCATGCCAAAGCCTGCTCACATCATGCCTGCCATGCCAAAGCCTACTCACGTCATGCCTACCACGCCAGTGCCTGCTCATGTCATGCCTGCCACACCAGTGCCTTCTCACTTCATGCCTCACGTCATGCCATGCTGGGTAGATGGCTGTTCAAGTCATGCCTGCCGGGTCAGTGCCTGCTCAAGTCATGCCTGCTGGGTCAGCGCCTGCTCAATTCATGCCTGCCGGGTCAGCGCCTGCTCAATTCATGCCTGCTGGGTCAGCACCTGCTGAAGTCATTCCTGCCGGGTCAGCGCCTGCTCAAGTCCTGCCTGCTGAGTCAGCGCCTGCTCAAGTCATGCCTGCCGGGTCAGCGCCTGCTCAAGTCATGCCTGCCGGGACAGCACCTGCTCATGTCATGCCTGCCGGGTCAGTGCTTGCTCACTTCATGCCTGCCGGGTCAGTGCCTGCTCACGTCATGCCTGCCGGGTCAGTGCCTGCTCACAACATGGCCACCACTTCTGAGCCTAGCCATAAAAAATAGCCTCTGTGCAAGAGCCCTCAGCCAGGATGGCTGCTGTGCCAGAGCCTGGTCTTACCAATAACTACATTTCATGTTGCTGTGATGACCATTTGGTGTGTTTGGGCCACATATTGTTCATCAGCTCAAGAATCAAAGGCCACTTCCACACAAGGAGCTGGCCTGCCATGATGCGACCACGGAGGTCGTTCCTGAGTTTCCAGTCTGCCATGATGCGACCACAGAGGTCATTCCCGAGTTTCCCATTTGCCGTTTTGCGACCACGGAGGTCATTCCCTAGTTTCACATCCGCCATGATGCAACCAAGCAGGTCTTCTTGAGTTTAACACCTGCCGTGATGTGACCATGGAGGTCGATCCTGCATTTCAAAGCTGCCACGATGCGACCATGGAGGTCCTTACTGAGTTTCCCGTCTGCCAGGCTGCAACCACAGAGGTTGTTCCTGAGTTTCCTGTCTGCCAAGATGCGACCACGGAGGTTGTGCACTTATGCCATACTGTGAAAATGGAGGTTGTTCATGAACCTTTTGCTTTGCCTTGGTCACCTGTTCGGCCAGAGCTCTACAATCTAGGTCTGCCATTGCACCAGGACCTTCTGCTTTCATAATCTGGGACCACCACTGCACCAGGACCTTCTGCTCCATAGCCCAGGTCCTCCAGTGCTCCATAATCTAGGTCTACCACTGCACCATGACCTTCTGCTCCATGGCCCAGGTCTGCAAACACTTCATTGCCCAGGTCCTCCAATGCTACATAATCTGGGACCACCATCGCACCAGGACCTTCTGCTCCACTTCCCAGGTCTACCAATGCTTCATGGCCCAGGTCCCCCATTGTACCACCACCCATTGCCCCATGGTCTAGGTCCACCACTGTTCCATCATCTAGGACAAGGATCCAGCTACAGCCCTACTTTATGGGCCTATCCCTCCATGTCACCCCTCTCCACCTTTCCACCACCCTCACGGACTTTTTGTTGTGTTGGATGGAGTATTCTTTAAGGGCATCAGGAGCTGCCAATAAAGGGGGAATTATGTAACATTGGTTTTGTGTTTTGTCTTGTGTTCTGGATTTCATGAGTTTTATTTTCTAACCTGTTTTTTGTGTCTTGCTTCCCTTGCCCTCGTGTTCTCTTGCCTTGTGTATGTGTCATGTTCTCAATGGTTGTTGTTAGTCATGTGTTCCTGTTCTCGTTTGTCATTGGTTCCCTGTAAGTATTTAACCCTGAGTCCCTGTCTTTTCTGGTTGTTGCCGGTGTTTCTGTTTGTTGTCCCATTTTGTCTCTTACTTTGTGTTTTTGATTAAATAAAATCTTTACCTGCACTTGGATCCTCTACCTCAATGTTTTATGCACATTACAATATTGCAGGAAATAAAAGCATTGGCAGTGATGGCATGGTGCAGAACTCTGCACTGATCTTCATTCTGGTTTATCATCTAAATTTAGTTTGCAGGGTGAATCAACTTTTTTTCTAAAACCTTTTTGTTAAAGAAAACAACACTACTGTTTTACAAACCATTTTTACCTGTAACTTGCAAGAAATCTAAACACAGAGATTTTCCCAGAAAGGCCCTGCTCAGTCCTCCTGTCTGGGTGAGAGGACAATGCTATGATCTATGTTCTTGGTGTTTGGGGTAGCTGCTCCTCTGCAGTGATCTACAGCAGTGTTCTTGCCTCAGAATTTGAGAATGTCCTACCATTTTTTTCAGCAGCTAAGTAACTGCCTAGTGGTAAGGTATTGGACTACTGATCAGAAGTACATGAATTCAAATCCCAGGACCAATAAGGCCTTAACCCATAATTGCTCAGGTGTATAAACTGAAATAAAGTGTAAGTCACTCAGGATAAATGCCAGAAATGTAAAATGTAAATGCCCATGTGGATCAGATTTTCAGATGTGCAGCTACTTCTAATGTGTTTTCACTCCTGCCAGGTTCACTAGATTTCTCAAAGTTATTGTTTTGGATTTATTGTATTGTTTATCATTTATTTTCAAAAATGTCCATGGAGTAACGGTTCTTCTAATAGCCAGTGAAGTGTATGAGTCTTCAGTCTGTATATATATTTAAAAAAATACTGTGTTCATCTAAAAAAAATAATAATTGTAACTGTTGGTAAGTTGTTGTGATATAAAAAAATTAAAATTATAAAATTAACTAGAAATAGCAAACAAATATATATCATGTGGTAAAAATTCCAGTGTTGGCGTGACAATATAAGCTAATTACTAATTACTTTTGGGTGGTTACAGTAACATAATAATGTAACATAAATACAGTAACATCATAAATATTTAATTTAATTTATATTAATATCATAATGTAGCGAAACAAAATCTTAGTCAGATTCACAAGTCATCTATGATAATAATAATAATAATTATTATTATTATTATTATTAGTAGTAGTAGTAGTAGTAGTATTATCAACTTTAATATTTTTTCCTAATGATCATAAATTAAAACTGAATTCTGGGATGCTTCAGTAAGATGGACTGAGAAATGATGTTTATTGTCAGACAAGGGTAATTACAGAATATTGTATTAATGTAAAAAAGATTTCAATTATTTGCACTGTGTATAAAATTACACTTAATGATGTTACATATCTAAAACAACAGCTATAAACTTTTCTAATTTGTCTTTTATAATTGGGTTAAATAATACACTATTGAGGAATTGTGTGTGTGGTTTTCCCAGATTGTGTTTAGGAAGATCAGTGATGTGAAACGTGAGGAAGAGGAGCGGCTGAAGAGGAAGAATGAGGCACCACTTGACCTACCCCCTGATCATCCAGTGCGTCGTTTGTTCCAGCGATTTAGGCAACAAAAAGAGGCACGAATGGCTGCAGAACGGACCAGTCATGATGAGCTGGATGTTGAGAAGGGCCAGGCCCAAAAAGACATCATCACACCTGACCCTGTGGCCACCACCAGCATTGTAACGGTCACTGAGAGCCCAGCCACACCCACTCCCTCATATTCCAGGCCTAGTCATGTGCGGAAAGTCTCAGACCGGGAAAAACTGCAAGCACCTAATGCGCTTGGAATTTTCCAGGCATCAGAGTGCCGTGGCGCTCGGGGTTGGGCAAGATTCAGGGAGAGCAGGGCTAAACCAGAAAGCTGGGCCAATGTAGCTAAAGCTGAGTCAATGGAAACTCTTCCTGAATGTGGCTGCAAATCACCTGAGCCCGGTAATCTGAAAAAGACAGACTCTTATGATAGTGGCTTTACCAAGAGTGACCTGAGGCTGGATGAAGGGGGTGGAACTAGAACACCTACAGACCGTAGTTTGGTCAGTCAACTGGACAAAAATCCACCGGTCACTGTCCCACCCATCCCTGAATATGCACTTCACAGTGCGCTGCTTGATCTGCGTGCTGAGCTTAGGACCGAGTTAACATCACTCGGAAACCGCATTAGAGCACTCGAGTCACACTTATGTGAAGTTTTGCAGCTGCTTCGGGACAGACATGCTTCAACAACACACACTCCTCCGTTATTTGACATTTCACGTCCCGCATCACCCAACTCGGACACAGAGGACATCTTCTGCTAAAGGCAAGAAGTGAAAGTCTCTGTAATGAGAGGAATACCAGACATTATTAACATTATTGAAATATCCTGAGAAAATTGCATTTTTACTAAATAAATGCTTCTTAAATTTGAACCAAACACTTTAATTGTTTAATACAATTAACAGTGGAGATGTAATGCTAATGTAGCAGTCAGTCACCCAAAATGTTTAGTGTAAATCACTTTCTTAGTCCACATGACCACACTCACTTTGTCTGTGATGTCACATACACTACATTCTCAGTTATGTTATATAGCCCAAAGTCCTTTTCTTAGTGATGTCACAGACATGTCGAAGTTCAGATGGCTTCCTGTCATCTATAAACATTAACTAGATATTGATTTGTAGCTCAGTGGTGGAACACTGTAATGGAGGATGCTGGTGTGTGGTGTATTTTCTTGTAGAGTAACCTTTCTGCTCCTAAACACATTCAGAGCAAATCTATCCACAGAACACCACAGAATTATGGAAGATTGTGCTTTAAACACAGTTCTCTTTTTCATTGCTGCACAGTCACTTTCTCATTCTCAGAGCCTCTTCCCCAAGCTTCAATACCAGTGCAGCATTGTAGATGTAAACACACACACACACACACACACACACACACACACTGCTTGACAAGTTCTGAATAAAGATCAATTCTATAACTAATCTCTAAAAGACTCACACACAAATGTTAAATGCATTCAAACTTCTGTAGATTTAAAAAACATATTAAATATTATTTATTGTGGTAAACATTTTGTATTCAAATTCAAATTTTATGTCACATACATAAACATACATGGTATGTCATAATGAAATGTGTTTTACTTACAGTATAGTGAGATGTAAAAGAAAATGTAAAAATGTAGGAGCATAAGAAAGATAGAGAGAAAAAATAAACAGATCTGTGAATTTAGATATAAAAGATACAATAAATATAAATAAAAAATACAAATAAAAATAAAAACAGATCTGTGCTATTGCAATGAATGAGGTGGAATGCAGATGAGTATGTTATACTGTATATAATTTAGATCGATGGTATATACATGATAATGTACAAAGTAATGTAAATTGACCAGTGCAAAAAGAGTCCCAAAGTGATGTGTGCAGTGTGCGATGTATGGTGTGCAAAAGGGTACGTCTGAGATAGTAATATCATGTGTGAGTATGAATCCATAGAGACCTAGTTCTAGATGTTCTGTCGGTTGAGGGCTCGGGTGGCCTGTGGGAAGAAGCTCCTCCTCATTCTCTCGGTGTTTGCCTTCAGGGAACGGAAACACTTTCCCGACTGCAACAGAGAAAAAAGTCCATTGTTGGGATGGCTGAGGTCCTTCATGATCTTCCTGTCTTAGGTCTAGCACCGCTTGCTGTAGATAAACTCCAGGGCAGGAAGCTCAGTGTGGCTGGTATGTTCGGCTGACCACACCACCCTCTGGAGAGCTCGTCTGTCCTGTGTGCTAGACTGTTATGCTTCCTGTCAGGATGCTCTCAATGGTGCAAGTGTAGAAGGTAGAAGTGTTGAAGCACCTTAGAAGGCAGTGTAAAGTCCCTTAAGCGTCTGAGATGGAATAGATGCTGCTGAACCAGAGTATTGATGTGACAGGACCATGATAGGTTAGGCTTTATATTGGTAGGCTTTGAAGAAAATGCTGCATCACAATGAACCCACACACCCCTCACACATACCCCTCACACATACCCCTAACTCCACACACCCCTCACACACACTCTTCACTCTCCTTCCATCTGGTAAAAGGTACCGTAGCATTTGGCCCTCACAACCGGAATGTGTAACAGTTTCTTCCCTCAAGCCATCAGGCTTATCAACACCCAGAACTGACACACACACACAAACACTTGCACGTTCACTCAATGGTACTCAACTGCTGGTAATGTTAATGAATGAACACTATTCTTACAGTATGAAGATAACCAACCATCTCTGACTCCAGTGTGTCAGTGATTTCACTCCAGCTCGACAGTGTTGTTTGGTGTTGCTCGTATTGCAGGGGCAGACAAGGAGAGAATTGAACCATGTTTTATCACTGTATTGATGACAACCCTTTCAAGAGCTCTGCCACTGTTTTTTCCATGTATGAGACAGAGCAGTTGCTCTCACACCTGACCGACCCTCCCACAGCCAAGAGCATGTCCTTCACCTACTCTCCACTCTCAAGCACCATGGCACCCCATGCTGGTGAGAAACAGCTCTCTGCCAACCTCAGAGATCATGGCATCCCAATCATTACAACCCACCTTCAACTGCTTACAGCCAATCATATATATATATATATATATATATATATATATATATATATATATATATATATATATATATATATAGGAGGATTTGAATAAAACCAAAAATCAATCAAAATAAAAACAGTTCAGCAAGCTCGTTAGACACCAAACATCTCTTCCCTTTTGGCATTGTGCAGACAGACAGAGAGAGAAATGAAAGAGTCTGACACAGGAGAACCTGGCTGCTTGACAAGTCTACCTCTCTGAACAATAATTGTAGTATAAAAACTTCAGAGAAAATACTTCACTCGAGGCCGTGAGGTCAGACAGGACTGCAGCAGGATTTAAATTCACTATCGTTCAAAAATAGGGTAAATGTTTTATGTTGATTAATTGCTCTTTTTACTTTGATCTGTGTTTCGGTGATGTCCTGCGTGTTGTGTGTGTGTTTGTTGTATGCAGCAGGTACTGTTATAATTTGTTCATTTACATACTTGTTTGGAAATAATTTGGCAGAAAACATTGATTTCACTAAAGCTCTCTTGAATTGAATTTGCAGACAAAAAGATTCAAAGATAGACAGACAGACAGAGCCCCAGAGACAGAGACACAAAAATATTTGTGATAGTGTGTGTGTGTGTGAGTGTGTGTGTGAGAGTGTGTGTGTGAGAGAGAGAGAGAGAGAGAGAGAGAGAGAGAGAGAGAGAGAGCAAAAGGAAAAAAGGAACAATTGGATAAAAACCTGGCAGCAGATCTGAGAAAGATGAGAGTGTGTGATCAGGAATAAAACACACACACACACACACACATGCACACTAAGCATAAAAAAAAAGTTTATTTATGCACAATGAAGCACCTCCTGTCTTCACTGAGTGTACTAAATGTCTGATAATAATCCATTATTAAAAAAATAATTAGTTGCATCTGAAATTTTGATATTTATAAATGATCAGCTACGAGTGCTTTTATAAACCATATAAACATAAATAAATAACAGCAGTAAATGCATAAATCCATTTAAGCACAAGAAGAATCAGCACCCACCCCACCCCGCCCATTCCCACCACACACACATACACACACACCCAAACTCCAGACACACTCTGCCTGATGAGCTAAAATTCATACAGTCTTCATGTCTTCTTTCTGTCCATCTCCAGTCCAACCTGTGCAAAACAGTACAGACACCCAAGCACAGGAAGTGCAATGGAGGACCAGCCTGGGGGAAGAGAGGGAGGGGCAGAGAGAGAGAGAGAGAGAGAGAGAGAGAGAGAGAGAGAGGGAGAGGGAGAGGGAGTGAGAGATACAGAGTGAGAAAGAGAGAGAGAGATACAGAGTGAGAGAGAGAGAGAGAGAGAGAGAGAAATTCTCAGATTCTGATTGCCCTTCAGCTTTTTTTCACAATGTTATTGGCAACTTAATGTGTGTTTTGTCATGACAACAGACACTTAAGAATGTCCTGACCCCCTCTGACACACACACACACACACACACACACACACTTAAACTGAAGAGGGTAAGAAGAGCTCTACTGGTGTATCTACAGTTTAGCTTTTGTCCCACTAAGTAGCGTGGGCGCATTTTAGCATGCATTTTTATTTGTTTTATCTGTAATTTGCTGCCTTTAATTAAGGCTGAAATATAATGTATAGCACTTGTGATGGCAGTGGATGCAGCATTTTCACGCTCCTCCCACTACTACAGCGATGGTGATGAATGGACAGCAAGGCTTGAGCTTGGGCTTGTTCTGGACAGCCGGAGAGCACATGGTGGCAAGATGCGGCAGCAAAAGCAAGCGTTAATCAGAACGCAGCTGCTAAGTCCTCACCCTTAGGGAGAAAACACAAGCACCTCCAGATAGGTAAGAAGCCTTAGGCAGCAGAAACTGATGCTCACCCCAGACTATGTTCAGCCATACTGGTGGGATATGTGGACATACAGCCACACAGCAGCCAGCACTGGAAGTAACACAGCAGCCAGCACTGGAAGTAGTATGGACAAGTGCTCAAACACCAGATGGAAGCCAGTCTACTGCAGTAAGCCATGACCCAGGAGCTGGCCCAAAGCGTGCACACCACCACCACAAAGATCACAGCACCTTGCTAACGTTCACGCAAGTCACACTGCAGGAAGAGTGGCCTGAAGAGAACTGGGCCCAGATACTGGCCCCATTTCTCTCTGAGGATGATGATTTCGCTCTGAGCGACGATGATGCATGTGATTACACCACCTTAAAGCAAGAAGTCTTAATACGCTGTGGCCAGTTGACTGTCAATACCACAGCGGAGTACCACTGGTGGGCCTACAAACTCTGACTGCTCATTAAGGATACATTTATAAATTCTTCTAGTGTATTTACAGATATATGTAAAGCCGCTTTTTGACAATGTGTTGAATTAATTTAACTGAGCTTGTGTGTGTGTGTGTGTGTTATTGACGTACCTTGCATAAAAACCCTCTCCCAATACACACGGCCAATGTGAATTCCTCCCAGAAAAACCAGATTCGACAGAATTAACATAGCTGTGGAAAAAGCAGAGATAAGCGCAAGGCCACGCCTCCTCATGGACGATGACAGAGAACATGCCTGTAAGTGGGAGTGGGGGAGGGGTGGAGGGTAGTAGGGAGAGATAGAGAGACAGCAATAAAGAACAAGAGCAAGAGAGAGTTTATTAAAAAAAATCTGCATTGATGTATTCTAAACTAGGTTTGTGCTGTCAGAATTTTACACACACATGCACACACAGTCGCGCACACAGTCGCGCACACAGTCGCGCACACAGTCACGCACACAGTCACGCACACAGTCACGCACACAGTCACGCACACAGTCACGCACACAGTCACGCACACACACTCTGTGGCCTGTGTGTACTCACAATGGCAGAATGAAGAGGAGGCCAGCAGAGAAAGTGTGTGATGCTGTTCTCTAATATCACACACACACAGTTGAGCAGGGCCCAGCACTGCAGGTAGTCATGGCAACCGTGCCACAAACACACAAAGCTGAACGTCATCGCCATGGAGATAAGCTTATGGAAAAGCCCATGCTGAGAACCTCCCAAAGGAATGTACACATACCTGAATATACACACACACATTTTTCTGAAGAGAAACTCTAGAGTGTACAACACTGTTTAAACAGAGTGTCACTTCACTGGTGTGTACATATTAAAGACACAACATTAACATGGGGCTGGAACACACAACATGATGAATAATCACAATACTTTGAGTTGCTATCCGAGATTTGGTCTATTCTTGGATTTTTCACCATTCACTTTCTTCTTCGCAGCTGAATTTTATTCATATTCAGGCAGAACTTTACACCCATTCTCCAGAAACTCAAAATATCAAAAATAGGGTAGGGGTAGCTGTAAACAGTTGGTTACTGGTTAATTTGCCTTAAAATCTTTAATAAGCCTATATACGTGTCCAGGATGGTACTGAAGAGGCATCTCCTGCAGGCACTAGCTGTGGACAGTCCTCTGGCAGTGAACAAGAAAGCTATCTCAAACCTTTTTGCTCTGTTAAAACTAATTGACCACGTCTGGGTCATCTGACATCTCCCTGGACCACGGCAACAGAGGCGGCTGGTATACAAGGATGCATTTAAATTGTGTGAGGCCAGAAGATGCTTGGGTGAGGGAGTTCTGAGCATTCTCTGCCCATGGGAGGAGCTCGCTACAGCGCTGACGATCCTGGCTCCAGTACGTCTATGGGTAACAGCAGAGTTCTTGATTTAGTCACACTGCCTGACCATTTCATTGGGGATGGTAGCTTAAAGAGAGATTCATGCTGATTTTTTTTTCCTCAGAGAAGGCCCTCCAGACACATGATGTGAACTGCACCCCGGAGTCCTCTGGTATGCCGTAGTTCCAGAACATGTGCCTGAACAATTCCTTGGCAGTATAGACATGGGCAGGCCCTTTAGCAGTACCAGTTTGCATGACTTGGAGAATGCACATTAATATCCAGCCTGGTCACAAGAGAGGCTCAGCTGGAGGTATAAGCAATGTTGTCATTACTGAAGGGAAACACGAGTTCAGCCAATTTGCATGGGTTCAGGTGCTCCAGGCATCAGCAGGTCCGGTAGTGCCCGAGTGTGTGGGGGCCAGTTATGGATCAAGTTCAATGGACAGTCAGCGTTATTTATGCCAGGGTGGTATTTTCATCCCTGCAGATGAGTTTGGCCTGGAGCGTGTTGTTGAGGCCCTCCCAAAACACGACTTTCAATGGCAGGTTGTTCCATCCACTCTGGGTAGCCAATATATGAAACTTAACTAGTAAAGCTGAAGGATCTGAACAGAGTCGCATCCCCCAACAGGATACTCAAATACTACATTTTGGAACAGTTGGGAAAACAGACAGCTGCTGCCCAATCCAGAGCTCTACTGGTGAGCATCATTATCAGGAATGCATACTTGTTAGCACTGTCACGGTGTCTGGTTGAGGATTGAAAAATATATATATAAAAAAATATATATATAACACACTGGTAAAGGAAATTCTTGCAGTGGTTGACTGAGCAGGGCATTATGAATTGGCTCACAATAGTCTGGAGCTGAGTTATATCTGCTGGATTGGCTTGTGGTGAAGTCTCCTGTAAGAATGAGGCAGCAGAACCATGTGCAGTGCAAGAAAGGACTTTTAATGAATAAAGTATCAACAAAGCCAAAACAATAAGTGAGTTCAGGGTCGAAGAGAAACAGGCAAAGAGTAAAAACACAGTAAGACAACAGCATAGCAAACAAAACTAACATGGGCCAAAATCCAAACAGCAATAATCCAAAAAACAGAATACGCAGTCAATAATGGAATAGACAAATGGCTAGGTACGTAGCAAGGAGTAACAATACTTCACATCCGGTGCACATACCAGATGTATCCCACTATGGATACTTCACAACCATAGTGCACATGATCACAAACCTGGAAGAGGAAACCAGAAGTGAACCTCGTAACCAGGAAGTCAGTATTCTGGCAAAGGTTCCCCGCTGACTACCAAATTACCCAAGATGAACTATTTGAGGCATTCAGGAACCCCAAAGACAAAAAAAAAACATGTAGCCCTGGACAGAGGTCACAGGACCATCAGGACAGAGATGAAGTACAGAACTACTGAAGTGCAGAGGTCCTTATTAAAACTGTTCAACCTGGTTCTCCAAGCTGATAGGCACAGGTTGGTGCTGCTGTCTCCTACTGAACCAGAAGAAAACTGTTTCAAAACAAGGCCAAATATCAGTTCACTTTAGGAAACACTGCAATAGAGCCCACGCTACACTACAATTAACTGAATTAACTAACTAAAAGTCTGAGCCTCAGAAGTCTTTGATCGTTGAACATATACTGTACACACCCCCGACAAAGCATTTGGCGGACACCCTTATACAGACCAACTTGGTGGTCCTGGGACTCAAACTCACAATCTTCCAATCAGTAGTCCAGTACCCTAACCACTGAGATACCACTTACCCATACACCGTTAACATACCCCGTTAACATACAACATGCTTTGGCAACAATTTGATTCTACATTCATACCAATCCAGACGTGTGTGTGTATAACTACTCTAAAAGCGTTGGTGAGTCAGGAACCTCTCACACACCTCCACTTTCTGAACTCCCACAATTACAGTCCATTTAAAAGCTCATTAACACCACTCCAAATGCAATTTAACACACACACACACACACACACACACACACACACACACACACACATATGAATATGCAGATAAGGTCACTGCTCTCCTCCACAGATGTCTTATTCAGAAGCAGTAAGAGACTGAGATAAAGCAAAGCTGTGTTCTTCAATCATTGAGATCTGAAGATGAGAAGAGTGATGAAGAGCTTTTACTGAGAGTGAGACAGGTGGGAATGATTGAGTGCTCTTGGGGAGAGTGAGACAGTTTGATGGACTGGTGTCCATCACATATTGTCACAATATTTGCTCTTGCACTCATTTGCATGTTTTAATAAATGTTATTTTAATATATAGGACACAAACAGAGATCTGAATGTACCTCTTTATAGCTTTATTTCATATGCACATATTCACACACACACACACTGGCGTGACTCCAGTTGGCCACTCGATCGTCTTCCTCTCACTAAACACATGCAGATTTGAAGTACTGCCAGTGGATGAACCCTGAGCTAATCCTGCTCTTCTGCTCAATCCATATCAGTGTCAGGGTTTTGGGGGTGTGGGGTGGTGCTAATGGTGTAGGCATGGATTGGGGGGGCGGGGGTACATTAACATGGAGGAGGGCCATTAGAATAGGTGGACATTAATGGAGAAGGGGGAATTGATACAAAACATGGCATTAGCCTAGGGCATTAGTAGAGAGACAAGGAATTAGCATGGAGAAACTTAAGGGAATTTTTCTTGTGAAATTTACTTGAGAAAGAAGCAGACAGACAAACAGGGATATTACATTACATCACATCACATCACACAGACACACGGACAGATCCCAGCACCCCAAACACCCCACACCCCACACCCACACACATACCTGATGAGCCATCTGTATAGCCCCACATCAAAGTGCCTGAAAGTTGAGAAATAATAACAGATCAGAACAATTATATTCTTTTTGTTTATTTATATCACCTGGAACCAGGATCACCATGGTTACAGGAGATTAGGGTCTGCGTCTGCATTTAAACATTTAATGATTTTTTTATCATTATTTTTTAGTGTTAATAGGTTGCATTTTTCCCGCACAACTAAAGTATATGTAACATTCACTATGGCTAACACTTCAATGTGCTATCAGCTTTTTCAAAACAGCTTCTTTCCGCTTTACTAATATTGTCATCAATAGATATCATTGTTCTTATTTCTGAAATAAAACACAGTTGTCGCACTGTTTAATTCACTCTGAACCCCATCCAGCTGCTATTTGAAGGAAAGAGTGATGAAGGAAAGGGACTGAGCTACACACTAAGCAGGACTGAGGCTGGAAACACATCTAAGTCTTCAGTTGATCACCTGAGAATTGAATGAAAACAGAGCTGCACACTGAGCCATGCTTCCATAATTAATCTCCTGTGTTTTCCAGAGCTACTGTCACATCTGTTAGGATAGAGGTTTGAGCCTGAGCTACTGCTCTGACATCAGTTTAGACAATTCTCCTTTAAAAGCTCGAAACAGGAATGAAATCAGTGAGAGCAGAAATTAATCCTGTATCTAAAGCCACTGCAATTAACACTTTAGCACTTTAGCCCCATTGTCACAGATGGTCCTGAAACCAAAAAAATGGTTTTCTGCAGTAATTTTTAATAAAAATTTGATCCGTATTTCTTGTGCCTTTATTAAACACATTAAACATTCACAATGTTAGAGGAAAAGGTATGTGATCCCTTGGATTGGTGTACTGGGTCATGGTGGCATGAGAGTGTGTTGGCTTTGCTGTTCTTGGTACCTGGTTGATAAGTGACTGTATATTGAAAGTGGCTGACGAACAGAGCCTCTCGCACTTGGAGGGGGGTCAAGGCACTTGGACTTCCAGGAACGTTGCAATTCCTTCACTGATGTGGGGAGAGGACACACGGTCACTACTTTCAGTTTAATTTGGTCCATCTTCACTCCGTTGGTGCTGGAGTGGGCAGGTCAAGACAATGCACACATGATGAACATGGTCTTTTAGTGTATCTGAGTTGATGAGGATATCAATGTATGGTACTATATACTGAACAGGTTTTTAAACATTTCATTTACAAAGATTGAAATGTTGCTGGCCCGTATGGCATTACTAAATATTTGTAGTGCCCCCTGGTGGTGCAGAAGGCGGTTTTCCATTTGTCTCCCTCTTTAATGCATATAAGGTTATATGCACTTCTTAAATCAAGTTTAGTAAACATGCCTGCCTCTGTTCTAAGGCTGCTGGGACCTGAGTAAGTGGGAAAGGATAGTGCACCATGATTGCTTTCAGGGTCGAGGCCCACCATCCTTTTTCCCCAACAAAGATGAATCCAGCTGCAGTGGGAAAGGCAGATGGTTGAAAGTATCCCAAGGCTTCTTCAATGTAGTCCTCTTTTTCCTTATTTTACAGAATCGACAGGGGGTATATGAGGGAGTGATCCATGTTGCAGTCAGACTGTGGTTACTGCAGTAAGGAGAACAATAGTGAGTTCCCCTATGTGGTGATAATGAGGTCTAGCTCGTGCCAGTGGTGAGAACGTCCATGGCACTCAATGGATATCCTTGCATTTGGAGAATTTGTTTCTCATGCATAGATAGCTCAGCCCTGTCTAGTGTTAACATCTCTGAGAATTCCTTCTGTGCAGGGATTCTACATATCGGTTCTTCCAGGGCCTTGTAGACCTGATCATTCTCCTTGGGGTCGGTGAAGTCAACAAGCGACTTCCTTACAGTAAAGCAGACAACATGCTGCCTTCGTGCATCCCAGGACTTCCCATCAAAAAGTGTAGACAATTTTTACTCTACGTTCAAAATATGAAGTGCTTAAGAATCACTGGAATAATTTTTTTATTTAACGCTTATGATGATAAACTCTTTCTGGAATCCTTATAGGATTTTCTTATTGTGAAATCATTAGTCTCTTAAATAATTTAAAATCTCTGGTTTCAAATCAAGTAGAACAATCTGAAAATGTGTCATCTGGTCTAGAATGCTCTATAATTAATGCTCTGA
Organism: Tachysurus vachellii; assembly: GCF_030014155.1. NCBI lineage: Eukaryota > Metazoa > Chordata > Actinopteri > Siluriformes > Bagridae > Tachysurus > Tachysurus vachellii. Next base: position 143,421 of record NC_083469.1, read on the forward strand.
AACTTGTTGATGTGTTCGAGGTGGAAAATGACTTCCTCCCTGCAATCTAAGTCTTTATGTTGAGAATGCCTTGAAGTACTTCATGAGAATTCTTTCATTAAACTTCACAGCTTCCTGAAAAAATTATAATAAACTGTAGAATGTTACAGAATCCCATTACTGTGTGTGGCTGATTGATTGAGCTGAAATGTGAACAAACTCTTGAGAGAACCAAGAAAACCGAGATGCTGCTGAAAACTGAGAGGTATCAGCTGGAAAGATTAAAAACAGCTGTAAAATGTGTGTGTGTGTGCGTGTGTGTGTGAAGTGGATCTCTGTACTGAAACAGCAGTGTGCATGTGGAGCAGCTCTGCCCCCTGCTGGTTAGAATAAGCTTTATTCACCAAGTGTGCACAGGCACACAAGGAATTTGTTGTGGTTTTTAAGGTGCTCTTGGTATATACAGTACCGGGGTGACCAACCCGCGGCTCCCGAGCCACATGCGACTCTTTGCCCGGTTTCATGCGGCTCTTACGTTCATACCGAAGTTTGTATTTGTGTCTTTTTATTGTGTGTGTTCACGTCGCTTGAGTTCAATACGGTATTTTCGTAAAACGCGCATGTGAGTGGGATGAAAATACCTCAAAGTTTCCCAGCAGGAGCAAAATCATTTGAGTAAATAATTTGTGTCAAGTTCGCTCTCAAAATGCAGGGGAAAAAGGTGATGATCATGTGTGCCCATGTGTATGATGTGTTTCTTTGCAGTAACTTTGGTCTCTGACTGGTTGGACACCTCTGGTATATACAGTACATACATACATACATACATACATACATATCAGCCATGAAAACAGTAAATATTTAAATAGGTCATCAGTTATACAACTACTGGTAGTAATAACAATCAGTGAAAGCGTTAACCATTTTTCTCTCTCAGTGTGTTCTGCTGACAGACTGCAATAAAAATGGGTCGCTGATACAATTCAGCAGAAGCAAAGTTTGAATGGAAGCAGGCAGAGAGACAAAGTGTGAGCAGAAGGACTAAGTAGAACACTGCCCTGCAGCACAAGTGTGTGTGTGTGTGTGTGTGTGTGTGTGTGTGTGTGTGTCTCACCTCCACATCCCTTGGAAGCTATTCATGGTGCTCACACAACGGGGCAGAGGAGGAGGCTCAATACCATCCAACTTCATCAGCAGAGATGCAACACCATACAACACCAAATACTTCACATAGAAAAACTGTACGAGAGCCAGGGCCAGGCCTCCTATATCTCACACACAAACAGAGAGAGAGAGAGAAAGAGAGAGAGAGAGAGAGAGAGAGAGAGAGAGAGAGAGAGAGAGAGAGAGAGAGAGAGAGAGAGAGAGAGAGAGAGAGAGAGAGAGAGAAACAGAGAGAGAGAGAGAGAGAGAAATAGAGAGAGAGAGAAATAGTGTGAGAGAGAGAGAGAGAGAGAGAGAGAGAGAGAGAGAGAGAGAGAGAGAGAGAGAGAGAGATAGGGAGAGAGAGAGAGAGAGAGAGAGAGAGATAGGGAGAGAGAAACACAGAGAGAGATAGGGAGAGAGAAACACAGAGAGAGAGAGAGACAGAGAGAGAGAGAGAGAGAGAGAGAGAGAGAGAGAGAGAGAGAGAGAGAGAGAGAGAGAGAGAGAGAGAGAGAGAGAGAGAGAGAGAGAGAGAGAGAGAGAGAAAGAGATTTCAGCTGATCAACTACGTTTTATGTAAATGGCCACTATTATTTCTGGAATGCACAAACAAACACATGCACAAACATATAGACACAAACACACACTCGCACAAAGAAAAACACCCTAACACACACACACACGTACACAAACAGGCACACGCTCACAGGCACACGCACACACACATGCATAGGCACACACAAACATGCGCACACATACAAAAACACACACATACCCAGAGCCCAGGATGGGAGAACTACAAGGTAGGTCTCGTTGTTCTGGATGCTATGAATGTACATGAAGTGGATCATGAGCTCAGCTAAACACCACCACAAACACACACGCAAAGTTTGGCCCAGCATCACGGAGAGTGACACTTTACACACTGCACTCTTCATCTAAAGAGAGAGAGAGAGAGAGAGAGAGAGAGAGAGAGAGAGAGAGAGAGAGAGAGAGAGAGAGAGAGAGAGAGAAATAGAGAGAGAGAGAGAGAGAGAGAGAGATAGGGAGAGAGAGAGAGAGAAACATAAGTAGAACACTGCCAAGTAAAAATCTGTGTGTGTGTGTGTGTGTGTGTGTGTGTGTGTGTGTGTGTACACAACAACTTCATCAGGACACACTTCATGTTATAAACAGAAAGTAGTAATGATTTTTTTTCTCAGTGTTTATAATGATTTATAATCCCACACTTGATGTTTACAGTGATTTATATTATTATTATTATTTTTATTATTATTATTATTATTATTAATGAATGAATTTGGTCTTACATACAGTAAGACAATGATCCACATTAAATCAGGGAGTCTCTGATGATGGATTGTTTAGCACCATCACCGTCATGGTGTACAATCTTAGTTCCAGTAAATATATTGGTGTATTGTCACTCACCTGTTGGCTGAAATGGTTGTAGTTAATGATGGGTCCGTTGTAGAACAGTGGATGATAGAAACAATATGAGACAAGGTCGTAGAGTTGTGTTAGAAAGTTCAGCAAAGAGAAATCGTGATTTGTTTGTGTGTCCTGCAGGGGGCTCCAGCACAGCTCCAGGCTGAAGCTGACACAGCGTAACAAACACATTGCAATGCTGAACATCAGGAGATAATAGTTCTCCTCAGAGTCGTACCAGCCTCGCTGTGAACAGAGCACAGGACACGACTCATCATTCATAAAGCACTAAATAAAGTCATAGCATGTTCTACTGGCTCGTACACTAAATGTCTAATATTTATTTTCATTTAGTTTTCATGTCACTGGTCAAAATAACGTGATTTAAAAAAACACCTGTATATCTTGTGTGCTGCTGATGTGCAGCGTAGAAAGCAGGAAGAGGGTGCAGCCCCAGGAAAGGGCGGGGTTCTGCAGCTGAGCGACAGCCAATGAAATGCCTAGGTGAAGCATCAGAACGGCCACGCCCCTCAAACCAAGGAGCCACCAGGCACATAGAACACCATACACTGTGAGGATGGCCTTTCTCATCTGTATCTCACACACACACAGACACACACGCACACAATAACTAACCCTGAGAGGAAAAAGACTCACAATGGACAGTGAGATTATAAATTAGTGGTAACAGCTCATACAGAGTCTCTAGTGGTTATTAAAATAATATGATGTATAAATGGTGTCATATTGGGGCTTCACAGAGACAGTGTGAAGTTCACCTGAGGCATCCACACACTGGAAAACTGTGACAACACAGCATGACCAATAAGAGACCAGAGGAGAGAATGCCACACCCACTCAGTCCAGAAACTCCACTCAAAATCAGCAGCATCCTGTGGAGAAACACACACACGCGCGCGCACACACACACACACACACACACACACACACACAAATACACACACAACCAGGCACACACAAACACAAAACCACACACACAACCAGGCACATGCACACACAAACACACACACACAACCAGGCACATGTACACACACACACACACAACCACACACATGTACACACACACACACACACACACACACAACCAGGCACATGCACACACAACCACACACACAACCAGGCACATGCACACACAACCACACACACAAACACACACAACCACAAACACAAAACCACACACACACAAACACAACCAGGCACATGCACACACAACCACACACACAACCAGGCACAAACACACACAACCACACACACAACCAGGCACATGCGCACACAACCACACACAGTTTGGGGACTTTTGCTGCAAACAGAAAACAGTAAAATAAATCCTCTGTAAAATATGTGTATAGTCTTCAGTAATCATTGGCTGTGTCATACCTTTTTACTGCCCTGGATCAAGAAGCCTTTCTCAAGCTGCCCCTCTTTTTCCAAGCTCTCCTCATGCTCTACATATTACACAAACAGGAAGTGACATCACCTTAAAATGTGTCTCTGATGTGCCTTCATTCTTTTTCATATTGGTTATATCTCATGAGGAGGCTGATGATATTCTGCTTGAGCAAGAGCAGCAGAAATCACACAAACCTTATGTTATTCTGATACAACTGTACACACAACACACAGCTGAGCACACACACAGGAAATGACATCATTAGAGGGTAGAATGGATTACGTAGTACTGTGTCAGTTGTCCAAGAGTTTGGCTTCTGCCCAGAGTTATTATAATAATTATACTATATATTTAGGAGATAATTACACAGTGCGCAACACACTTCAGCAGAATAAACACACACAATAAGGCTTTTTATTCTCATTCTCAATAACTCTACTTAACAATCCTGACTGAATAAAGTCCCTTTAACAGGGTTGTAGCTTGATGGTATCCTCATACCCTTATCTAGGGAAGTGACGTGAGGAGATGAGGACTTGATGAGGACCGTTAACCTTAGTGGGTGTGGCCAGCTTTTATCACTGGTCATGTCAAACTGAACCAGACGTTCTCTGGTGAGACATGAAAACTAATCTAATGATAATCACTAATCCCACCAACTCAGGTTTTACGCCTCCCTTAACCGTACCATTTCAGGTGAAATATGTGAAGAATTAAGGTGGCAGTAAGTCCTTTGATGTACAGGGTGTATGTGCACCATATTATATTTATTTTTGTGTTCTGTACCACAGCAGTGCAATTTACTGTACACTGAGACACACATTAAACTCCCCCACTGCTTTTAGCATACAGCCATGTCTGTCAGTGTGTGTGTGTGTGTGTGTGTGTGTGTAATAAAATCACAAATTCTGTTCTGCTGACTAATCAGAGGAAAACCCACAGCTACATCATGAGTTGCTTTAAGTGTAAAACCTCTCATCACCCTGACACAAGGTTGTCATGCAGGTTCATCGGTGTATTAGTATAAAGTTAGGACACCCCGATTAGGACACCTTATTAAATAATCTGTTGTTCTTCATTATGAAATTTCTGATCTTGTTTTAATTTAAATGTACCTGTAGATGAAAGGGATGTAATTGCAGGTCAACAACAAAAATCACTTTGTTTTCAAAAAATAAATCAACAAAAATGAATATTTAAACTGAGGAAACAGTTAGTACACCCTGAGCTAGTGTTAGATAGTGTTTCCTCCTTTAGCTGAAATAAGCTCAATGAGATGTTTCTTTAGTCATCTACCAGTTTCTGCCATCAACTGGAAGAAACTCTTAAGTGCAGAACACTTTGGGTGATGTGCTGTGTGATGTTAAGGGATAGAGAACTTAGAAGGACAGATGGTGATGGACTTTGCTAAGTGGATGCAAATGGCTGAAGTTAATACTTATTTCCAGAAGAGAGAGGAACATAGAGTTAAATATGAGTCAAGGTAGTGCTAACAGGCAAGGAGAGTGTGCAGAGAAGATGGAAGGAGTAATTTGAGGAGCTGATGAATGAGGAAAATGAGAAGGAAAGATGGGAGGAAGAGGTGAATATTGTAGAGCAGGAAATAGCAAAGATTAGAAAGGATGCAGTGAGGAAGGATCTGAGGAGAGTCAAGAGTGGAAAGGCTGTTGGTCCTGATGACATACCTGTGGAGGTGTGGAAGTGTCTGGCAGAGAGGTGTTATAAGAGGACATGAGGGTAATTGGTGTGAGAGTAGAGGATGCCAAGGATAGAGTTAGGTGGAAACATATGATTGGCTGTGGCGACCCCTAACGCCAAAAGCCGAAAGTAGAAGAAGAGCGATTCACATTGTCTCAATGCAGCTTTACAGAAATATAGAAAAATAATTTAAAATTAAGTTACTATTTATCTCTAATATCGATCCCTAATGAGCAAGCCAGAGGCATCTGTGGTGAAGAAAAACTCCCTAAGATGATATGAGGAAGAAACATTGAGAGGAACCAGGCTCAGAAGGAAACCCATCCTTATTTGGGTCCTAGGCAAGCATAGGTACTCAAAGGTAATTTCCCACATAGGAGCTTAGGCCTTCGTCAGTCAGAGATTACTAAGAGTAATATTGTAGAGGTGTTTAAATGAGTCGAGGCGATGTCTGATGCTGTAGTATGCTCTGGCCCATCCTAATTTGGCGTGGTGATGTAGCTTACAGCACGATATGGTCAATAAACTGCTGGATGTCCAGGTGGTGCTCCGAAAACAATGTGGGCTTCATAGATAATTGGAGCACTTTTAAGGGCAAGGCCGGCTAATCTGACTGTCTGCTAGCTGCACTGAGTCGTCAACCAGGGTTCACAATATAGAGACTGTGTCTGTTTCCCGAGCCCAGAAGTTTAATGTTCTGTGTTTAACAGAAACATGCGTCAAACCAAACAAATTTGACTCATGAAACAAAGCTTGTCTGTCCGGTTCTAGTTATACATCAGCCATGTCTAACAGGCAGGAGAGGAGGAGTCGCAGTTATGCGTTATGATAACCTGAGAGATCTTTTGTTTTTTTATGATCTGTCACACCTACATCGATCTAAAGGTGCAGGATATTTGGTAGTACCTCAAGTACAAAAAGTCTCCAGCAGGGGGCAGAGCTTTTTCTTACAGAGCCCCACAGTTATGAAACAGACTTCCAATTAATGTTCGGGACCCAGACACAGTTTCAGTGTTTAAGTCCAGGATAAAAACACATTTGTTTAGTTTAGCTTTTTATGAATAGCTTTTCTTAGGTAAAGGAGCAGATCTGGAGGGTTTAAGGGCGCTTTGGGGTGAATTTGCTTGGACGTTCTGACCTGGCCATGTTGGCAGTTGTTTTAAATCTTATCCATGTGTTAATGATTGTGTTGAATGGCTGATTACAAATTCTTTTTATATCTTTTTATATCCCTTACCTACGGTGGCCGAGAAGTGCAAAACAAATTAACAAATCCCAAAAAACATTAACAAATCCCAAAACACAACGACAAGTCAGACAACCCGGAAACGGTAGTGTATCGTTTTTGAATGGAAACTTACCGATCATTGGACAAGACACCTGTCACTCAAGATATACAGGTATGTGTAATGTGTAAAGTTCTCCGTTTAAATATAAGAAAATAACAGAATTAATCCACAGTAATCCATTCCATCCATCCATTCCAACTTTTCCCTGTGGCAGACTGTTGAACGTCATGTATACCTTGAGTGACAGGTGTCTTGTCCAATCACAAACTATAACAACCTCTTCCGGGTTGTCTGAAATGTCGTTGTGTTTTCTGATTTGTTAATTTGTTTTGCATTTCCCGGCCACGTACTTACCAGACTCATAAGCGTCAACAATCTTCTTTCTAAATGAGCTGTTTAGATCTCACCGTGGTGAAACTTCTCACAATTAAACCAAACTAAATATGTGAGGTTTAAAAAAAACACAAGCCTTCTTCAAAATTCTCTGTAATGATGTTCTAATAATTTGCACCTGATGTGATAAACCTGTAGGTAAAATAAATGTCATTATTTTTTTCCTCACAAGAAATTGGATATTTTTTTAAAATACATTTTACAGATCATTTAAAAAAGACTTTTCTTTGGTTTTACTTGTTTAGTTATATTACTTGAATCTTGAAAACCCCCGAGGAGGTTTGTACCTTTAGAGAACAGGTGAAGCTGGTAGAATGAGTAGAGGTGAGAGGTGAAGGACAGGATCCAGTACAGACTCATCTCCCAGTCAGGCAACACACTGGTCTCCATCCTGACCACAGCCACTCCAACCTGAGGCTAGATAAGATTAATAGGAGACACATTTCACACACATTACACAGACTAATGTTTTGAGGTATCTTCAATATCAACACAACAGCAGGCTGTAAGTGAGCTTTAAACTTAGTTGAGCAAAAACTAAGAGAAAGGAATTAATTAGCGTTTGTAATTCCACGTGTCCACTCTGGGCTTCCGTAGGCGTCTCCTTAGAAACGTACAAGCCTGGAACAGTTAGCAAAGTCTCTGGGTTCAGTGTTCAGTTTCTTTAAAAATATATATATTTTTTCTAGATATTTTCTCTACAGTTGTTAATGCAAACTGTAATTTAACAAACAAACAAACAAATGTTATCTTCAATAATGTTTTAATCATTACGAATAATTCGGGAGCGCTATATTGTTTTTATCACCGAGCTCCTTAGTAAATATATATCACATAAAGAAGAAACACAAGCTGGAGTTAATGCATTAAAATGACTCACATAATAACGATATAAAGAGCTTTAATATGTTTGTGTCCCGTCCATGTGAACGTGTGGGCGAATCCCAAACCGCTCCCAGTGACACACAAAGTGCACTACGTGTCACAGCTCAGCCTGGGCACTAGGGCACTTATTTAGGGGTTAATGAGCGATTCGGAAAGTGTCCAGTGAGTCGCTCGGCCTGCGCAGCCACACCCTTTACTTCCGCACGTGGTCTCCAGCTCGCATGTGATTGGTCGACATTTACACTCGTATATGATTCGTTAGAATAATTTTCTGAACGCTTATTCAAGTTTTTCCTGCATTGTAATTTATTAAATCTACTAAATATATAAAAACCTAGATAAAAGTATGTTGTTTTATTCAGTACGGTTTTTATGTAAAATAAAAATGATGTCAAATATAAAATCGAAAGTATAAATTGCATGTTTTTATTATGTTACAGGCACAATTAGTTAATTTTCCAGTGTTCAAATTACCTGGAAAATATGTAAAAAAAACAATAGCAAATATATGTAATAACTCCAATCTGTGAATATGTGACCAACTTTACTTAAGACGCCGAGGCGCTTTTTTCCTTCTCGATAGGTGAGTAACGTTGGTTTTGTTTTGTTACACAGAACTAATATATGTCTTTGTCCTTTACATGATTATGTTTGTGTGTCATTTTTACTTGTTTGTTTATCTACAATCGTATTGTTCTTCACTTCAGCTATGATAAAGACACATTTCTTTCCGTTAGTCGCCTGGGTTACGTATGTATGTGTGGGCGGAGCTATCGATACAGGGGTGGGACCTATTTGGGTTAGGGGCGTGTTTGTTTTGGTGATTTTATATGTCAACATTGGCTTTCACACTGACTTTAACACTGTACACAACTGAACCTGTGTGCTGTCAGATGTTTCTCTCTGATAACATGAAGGTTATTTCATCAAATAATAATAACCTGAGATTAAAGGCTTATCAGTTAACTACAGGAAACTTTAAGAAGTATGTGTGTGTGTGTGTGTGTGTGTGTGTGTGTGTTTATACATATAAGAACTGTGGTTTCTTTAGAACAAACTCTTTATTCGACTTTACCATTTTGTTTATGTTTAATGTATCCTATAAATAAAAGAAATGACTAAATGTTTGCAAATCTAATAATGTGCACAAAACAGTTTTTAATACAGTTTAATAAAACCGATCATTTAACAAGTTATAGGGAGCGCGCGCACAAACAGCTGCAACAGCGCGAGCACAGAGTATTGACGTCAACATGAGTATCAAATTATTATTAAAAAAGTGTGTGTGTGTATGTATGAGTATGTATGTATGCGTGTGTGTATATATGTATGTATATGTGTGTGTGTGTGTGCATGTGTGCATGTGTGTGTGAGAGTACGTGAGAGAGAGAGAGAGAGAGAGAGAGAGAGAATGATTGCATGTAGTTTCGCGGGTGAAATAAAAACCCCGGTGCCCCACCCCCCCCGTGTGTGTGATATCTTTGAGGAAGAGAAAGCACCTTGGCAGTAGCGCGAGGCGATGAGAAGCGCTCGCACACACATACAATAATGGCCTTGCACGGAGGTAAAGTTCTGCTGCTGTTTGCGCACGGCAGAAGGACGCATTTCTGGCGCGAGCTCAGTCCGGTCCCGGCGCTGCTCTGTCGCACGAGACGTCTCTCTGTTGCTGCTCCGAACTCGCTCCTGGCCTATAAGACGTACGCGGAGCTGCGCGAGCTCTCAGCCCGGGACCCCGAGCGCTTCTGGGACCGTGCTGCGCGTGAGAGGATCACGTGGAGCAGGATGTTCGAGCGCGTGCAGGACTGCGATGTAGCGCGAGGGAAGATCGGCTGGTTCCTCGGGGGGCAACTAAACGTTTCCGGTAAAATAAACAACATCATGTTAAAAAGCAAAACTTCCGCTCTACATTCAATCAGTTTCCCTCTGAGTTAAACTACATCTAAACAACAAGCAACACTTTACAGCTCTTACACTTTAATACTGTAACAGCGACAAGGTGGTGATTTTATACTGTAGCTTTAAACTGTAGCTTTAAACTGTAGCTTTAAACTGTAGCTTTAAACTGGAGCTTTAAACTGGAGCTTTAAACTGTAGCTTTAAACTGGAGCTTTAAACTGGAGCTTTAAACTGTAGCTTTAAACTGGAGCTTTAAACTGGAGCTTTAACACACTTTACATTCCAGAGCTGTTTCCTCTCGAGATCCACACATACATACACACATACACATACACACACACACACACTGAACACAACTATGTTCTCTTTATGTGTTCACTTCACTCTGACACTGGTACGGTTTCATCCTACACTGACACTAACTCACACACACACACAACACCGAACACAACACTGAGCGACACCCTGCTGCTATCTGATCTTGAAAACTCCCATTATTCTTTGTTTTTGGAGTTCACTCCCTCATCTTTACTTTTTATCTCACACTTCAGCACATACAACTTCCCCTCTCTCTCTCTCTCTCTCTCTCTCTCTCTCTCTCTCTCTCTCTCTCTCTCTCTCTCTCTCTCTCTCTCTCACACACACACACACACACACACACACACACACACACATATTTTCATGTCAGTCAGTTATTAGTCAGATGATTATTTCTCTAACAGATTTGTGTGTGTGTGTGTGGCAGTAAACTGTCTGGATGTACATGTTGCTAAAGATCCAAATCGAGTGGCTCTGATCTGGGAGAAAGATGAACCGGGGCTGGAGGAGCGAGTCACATACAGGTCTGAAATATTTATATGTTTTTAATTTCTAATTATCTACATGTGATCACACACACACACACACACACACACACACACACACACACACACACACACACACACTCTCTGAATTGTAAATCTGACATTGATCATGAGTTTAATAATAAATATTGACCCTAACCACATTTCCCGTAAAGAGTGTAGTGGAATTGTGGAGTGTGAGACACTGAGGCGTAACGTCATTGTGCTGGAGGCCATGTGGTTTAACCTGTTCTGTGGAGGTGTGAATGATTGACCAGATCCTTATTATTACTGAGAGACATGTTCAGAGCTGAAGCTTATAAACCCTAAAGCTCACCCATTCTGATTTCACAGCTTTTAGTACATGATGGAATTTGCTCACAGCTCCTTTTCTTTAAAAGACAGTAAATGCTGTATAAATGCTTTTTTAAGCCAAAGGTCAAATCTTTACAACATTTAAAATCAGAATCTTTTTGTGTAGAAACTCGAATTTCATCTTTAAACAAAATTTACTTTAGCGTGTAACTGCTGATGTGTTTGTGTGTGTGTGTGTCACTGTGACTGAAGAAAGACCAAAGATCAGAAAGTCAGTGTTACTATGAGAAATTTAGGAGCGAGTGATGAGAACAGTGCTGTTTCAGCTCTTTGGAGATTTTGAGATTTCATGTTAGAAATTCAGAGGATTTACTACATGTGAAACTTTGTGAAATCCAGTTTAGAGAACTCACTCATATGCCTGAGTGTATGATGAAATGTTACAGTAGCTGGGAGTGTGTGTGCATGCGGGTGTGTGTATGTGTGTGTACAAGCAGCTTTTGGAGCCCATTTTAGCAAAAAGCTGGAGTGTGTAGATGATAATTACACACAATGCTATAATAACTTTTTTCCATAATATCATTTTTTCAGACACACACAAACACACTCACTCACACACACACACACACACCAGACAGAGTAGAGGCATGTGTTCCAGTTTAGCTCAGAACACAGAACTGAACTGTAAACTGCCTGATAATCTGCTAATCACGTTGTAATGAAACAACATGAACATTTTACTGGATAATTAAATAATTAAATCAGTTTTAAAATATAAATGAGCAAAATCTAAAAGCAGGAATGGATAATTTCATAGAACATATAAATATGCAGCAAGACAATATTTTTACGATCTGCAGTAGAGAAATGTTTTGAATGTTTGAAGGTAAATCCACATGACTGTGCGATTTCTATCACTTCCAATTTGTGATATACAAAATGTGTGTATGTCCGTGTGTGTATGTCCGTGTGTGTATGTCCGTGTGTGTATGTCCGTGTGTGTATGTCTGTGTGTGTGTGTATGTGTGTGTGTATGTGTGTGTATGTCCGTGTGTGTGTATGTCCGTGTGTGTGTATGTCCGTGTGTGTGTATGTCCGTGTGTGTGTATGTCCGTGTGTGTGTATGTGTGTGTGTGTGTATGTGTGTGTGTGTATGTGTGTGTGTGTGTATGTGTGTGTGTGTGTATGTCCGTGTGGTAAGATGGTCGATGCAGGGGCTAACTAGCAGAAAAGGAAATGGCAAAACTCTGGAAAAAATCCAAGGAAGTGTCTTTTTATTTACATGAGCCACCATTTTCAAACAGGTGTGAAAGAAGCCAAAGCAAAATCTCCATTGAAAATCAAAATTTAACAAAAACAAATTAATTAATAAATAAATAAATAAACAAACTATTCAAAGTACAACTCACTCAACAAAACACAAAAGGGAATAACTAAATTGTTGGCTACTGTTCCAACAAACACCCCCTCCCCTCTGCAACATTTCCTTTGTCTTTACCAACCTGGTCCCCTCCCTTCATATTCAAACGGACCAATCATAACACTCCATATGGTAGCAACATTATTTTACACTTCACAGATCTGATCACTTATAAAATCTACCTGTAATCAAAGGCATTATCCTTTAACAAATCACCAAAATATCTACATACAAGACATTTTCTACCATTACTACACCTTCAATACTCCACCACTCCGTCACAACCAGGAGGAGGAAGACAGACCCAGTTACAGGATAGCGTCAAATAAATAGGGTTTAATAAATAATAATACACAGAACAGGAACACAGACAAAAACTAAACAGGACAAAGGACGAGGGTTCACTGACGATGACGGTTAAATAGACACGACAATTAACGATAGGGAACAGGTGTGTAGAGATGGGAGGAGTAAACAAAGGTGGGGCAGACATGTGACACAGAACATAAACAAATGCACAAAGGTCCGGGCTGAGTCCTGACAATACATTACTACATCTTTAATACTCCAACACAACATTACTACACCTTAAATACTCCAACACAACATTACTACACCTTAAATGCTCCAAAACAACATTACTCTCACTCAAAACACTCACACTCTTGCACGCACGCATGCACACATAATTAATTCAATTTACTTGTTTAGCTATTTTAACAATTCACATTGTCTCAAAGCAACTTTACAGAAGTATAGAAACCAAAGAAAGAAAAAAAATATAGAAAAATAATAAGAATAAAAATAAATAAATGAAAACATACATTTAAAGTATAAAATTTATTTAAAAATATTAATTTAAAAACTCTAACATCTATCCCCAATGACATGACTGAGGTGACGGTGGTGAGGAAAAACTCCCTGAGATAATATTATGAAGAAACCTTGAGAGGAACCAGACTCAGAAGGGAACCTCTTCCTCATTTGGTCACACTGGACAGGAAATACTGTAAATGTAAATAATGTCCTTTCTACAACAGTTTATAATAGTGCAACAAGAGCTCCTGAGGAACTAATGGGTCATCGTAAACTCTGAGTTCAGACCTGAGTTCAGACCTGATTGCTGATAAACACCAGAACATACAGCTGACTGACAGAACATTGGTTCAAAAGAAGACATGACGTCTCCGGGAGGCTTCATACACAACAATCCCATGAGACACTGACTGACCATGAAGATCAATCCCTGGCAGGGTGACAACCGTTCGACGAGACTCCAAACAGGGGTAGAACATCAGGATTGAGGAAGTAGCTCAGTAAGAAGAGCCGATCAGACCAGGAATTTGGAACACTGGGAGCTCGCGAGTGGCATATATAGTTAGAGAGAGTGAGCGAGAGAGAGAGAGAGAGAGAGTTTACAAAAATGAATTTATTTAATTTAACAGAACAATCACATTGAACTGTCTTTTATTGAGTGTGTGTTAATTGTATTTACATAAAAATGAGTAATCCTTTGACCCAGGTCTTGTGTTAATGTTAATCTGCTGTAGTAATTAAAATAAATTTACATTTATGGATTAAAAAAAAAGTCTGATCTAAATAAATTTTATTTCACATAATGAGAGGAATGTTTTAAATTAGCATTAACAAAGAATTGAGAATTTCTCAGGATTTGTAACCTGCAGTGATCTGGACTTTCCCCAGAGAGCTGTTGGAGATGACCTGCCGGCTAGCCAACATGCTGAAGAGCCATGGCATAAGGAAAGGAGACCGTGTGGCCATCTACATGCCCATGTGTCCCACAGCGGTGGCGGCCATGTTGGCGTGTGCAAGGATCGGAGCCGTTCACACCGTGGTGTTCGCTGGATTCAGCTCTGACGCTCTGGCAGGCAGGATTCAGGATGGTGAGGACAAAGTTTAACAAAAAACCTATGAAGTTCTGACACTGGAGACTCCTTCCATAAAAAATGTAAACATTGTATATTACACCCGATTTCTGGTCTGTTTTTTCTCTTCATGAACAGTGAGTGTTAGGGTTATGGTTAAAAAAACACCTCCTGGATTTAACTAAGACTGAACACATTAGTATTATAGCAGCAGTTATATGAGGTATTGTAAAGTATTATTATGTATAATTGGTGTCATAAGAATGGGAATGGGAATAGGCCCCAGATGTTGTAATAGTTTTAAGGTAATATATGAGTAACATATAAATAACCACACCTGAGTCAAAGTGTAAACAAGAAAAGAAGTTTATTGTAATCATAAACTTAATAAAAGTAACCATGCTCAGTACTATCAGGCCTAGGAGAAGTAGGAGTGTAATCTGGGGAATCTGGGGGGTGGGGGGGGGCTTTCTTGATGATGGAGCTGGTGTTGAGTGACCAGGTGAAGTTCTCTGCTAGATGAACACCAAGAAATTTGTTGCTTCTGATGATCTCTACAGATGATCTGTCGATGTTCAGTGGAGAGTGGTCGCTCTGTGCTCTCCTGAAGTCAACAACCATCTCTTTAGTTTTATCAACATTCAGAGACAGGTTGTTGGCTCTACACCAGGTAGTTAGATGTTGCACCTCCTCACTGTATGTTGACTCGTTGTTCTTGCTGATGAGACCCAACGGTCGTGTTGGGCATTTTAGCAAAAAGCTGGAGTGTGTAGATGATAATTACACACAATGCTATAATAACTTTTTTCCATAATATCATTTTTTCAGACACACACAAACACACTCACTCACACACACACACACACACCAGACAGAGTAGAGGCATGTGTTCCAGTTTAGCTCAGAACACAGAACTGAACTGTAAACTGCCTGATAATCTGCTAATCACGTTGTAATGAAACAACATGAACATTTTACTGGATAATTAAATAATTAAATCAGTTTTAAAATATAAATGAGCAAAATCTAAAAGCAGGAATGGATAATTTCATAGAACATATAAATATGCAGCAAGACAATATTTTTACGATCTGCAGTAGAGAAATGTTTTGAATGTTTGAAGGTAAATCCACATGACTGTGCGATTTCTATCACTTCCAATTTGTGATATACAAAATGTGTGTATGTCCGTGTGTGTATGTCCGTGTGTGTATGTCCGTGTGTGTATGTCCGTGTGTGTATGTCTGTGTGTGTGTGTATGTGTGTGTGTATGTGTGTGTATGTCCGTGTGTGTGTATGTCCGTGTGTGTGTATGTCCGTGTGTGTGTATGTCCGTGTGTGTGTATGTGTGTGTGTGTATGTGTGTGTGTGTGTATGTGTGTGTGTGTATGTGTGTGTGTGTGTATGTGTGTGTGTGTGTATGTCCGTGTGGTAAGATGGTCGATGCAGGGGCTAACTAGCAGAAAAGGAAATGGCAAAACTCTGGAAAAAATCCAAGGAAGTGTCTTTTTATTTACATGAGCCACCATTTTCAAACAGGTGTGAAAGAAGCCAAAGCAAAATCTCCATTGAAAATCAAAATTTAACAAAAACAAATTAATTAATAAATAAATAAATAAACAAACTATTCAAAGTACAACTCACTCAACAAAACACAAAAGGGAATAACTAAATTGTTGGCTACTGTTCCAACAAACACCCCCTCCCCTCTGCAACATTTCCTTTGTCTTTACCAACCTGGTCCCCTCCCTTCATATTCAAACGGACCAATCATAACACTCCATATGGTAGCAACATTATTTTACACTTCACAGATCTGATCACTTATAAAATCTACCTGTAATCAAAGGCATTATCCTTTAACAAATCACCAAAATATCTACATACAAGACATTTTCTACCATTACTACACCTTCAATACTCCACCACTCCGTCACAACCAGGAGGAGGAAGACAGACCCAGTTACAGGATAGCGTCAAATAAATAGGGTTTAATAAATAATAATACACAGAACAGGAACACAGACAAAAACTAAACAGGACAAAGGACGAGGGTTCACTGACGATGACGGTTAAATAGACACGACAATTAACGATAGGGAACAGGTGTGTAGAGATGGGAGGAGTAAACAAAGGTGGGGCAGACATGTGACACAGAACATAAACAAATGCACAAAGGTCCGGGCTGAGTCCTGACAATACATTACTACATCTTTAATACTCCAACACAACATTACTACACCTTAAATACTCCAACACAACATTACTACACCTTAAATGCTCCAACACAACATTACTGAGTCAACGGTCGTGTCTTCGGCAAATTTGATGGTCTGGTATGATCTGTGCATTGCTACACAGTCGTGAGTCAGCAGAGTGAACAGCAGTGGACTGAGCACACAGCCCTGAGGGGCTCCAGTGTTCACTGTGGTGGTGCTGGAGATGATGTTCCCAATCCGGACTGACTGAGGTCTCCCAGTCAGGAAGTCCAGGATCCAGTTGCAGAGGGAGGTGTTCAGTCCCAGCAGGATCAGCTTCCCAATCAGGTGCTGAGGGATGATTGTGTTGAATGCTGAAGTAAAGTCTATGAACAGCATTCGTACGTAAGTGTCTTTATTGCCCAGATATGTGAGGGCTAAATGGAGGGCTGTGGCAATGGCATCATCCTTGGAGCAGTTTGGACGATATGCAAACTGTAGGGGGTCCAGTGAGAGTGGTAACTGGGTCTTGATGTGCCTCATGACAAGCTTCTCGAAGCACTTTATCAGAATCGGTGTGAGTGCAATGAGATGATAGTCAATGAGGCAGAACACTGTAGACTTCTTTGACACAGAGACAATGGTGGTTGTCTTGAGACACGTACGGACAATAGCGTTGCTCAGGGAAATCTTGAAGATGTCAGTGAAGACATCTGCTAGCTGTTCTGCACATTTCCTGAAAACCCTGGCAGGAACGTTTTCTGGTCCAGCTGCCTTCCGTGGGCTAATTCTGCATAGAGTTCTCCTCATGTCGGCCGTGGATAGACAGAGTAACTGATCGTTGGGTGGAGGGTTAGGGTTAGGATGGTCCTGCTACGTTGTTCTGCACCTCAAACAGTGGTGAGGTGTAAACAGTGGTGAATTCTCGTGGTAAATAAAATGGTCTGCATCTAACAGTCACAAACTCCACTAGCGATGAACAGTAACTAGAAACAAGCACATAGTTCTTTCACCATTCCGTGTGGATGTAAACACACACACACCACCACCGCGAGTCTTACCGCACAGAGCTGTATTTCTGTCGGCACAAAACGAGGTGAGCCCATATAGCTGAATGGCGGCATCCGGAACGCCGTGTCGCTGAGCCACATCTCAGTGAATGCCGAGACGCAGCATTTTCTAAACTCCCGCCATGTAGTGCGTTCGAGTCGGATGTCCTAGCACGGACACCTGCCTGCTTACCGCGCTTCTGCTTCCTCGAGCAATGCTTTCAACGTCCCCTCTGCTAATTCCCTGGTATCAGGCGATGCCGAGGACTGGAGTCTTGGTCTCCGTAGCAAGCCGAGGTCACGAAGCCTTTGTAACACATCATCGCGCAGGTTGGTTGTTGCACAATTTGTGTACTGTATTCATTTCTGGCGGGCGTATACATGAACACTGCTGTCTCTGGTGTACATGTACTAGGAATTAGGTTTAAAAAACGTGAATAGCACCATATTGTGTCCGGAATGGATGCTGTGTGCTACTGCTGCGCCACCATTAGTATCCTGCATTCATCTGTATCCTGCATATTTAACTTCAACTGATGCAGTGGAGCTTCTTATTAATACACAACCATGTGGGAATAGCTGGAAAAGACCTTCCTCTCTTTCAGAAGGCTCAAAATATTGGCCTGCATCAAGCAAAGAAAAGAGATCTCTGAATCTACTAAAACTGTCCAACACTTTATTAAACCCAGGAAGAAATGATCATGATCAGAGATCAGCCTGAGCCTGTGGGGCAGTGCGGTGACCTGAGGCTGATCAGTTGCTCAGGTTTAGGTTCAGCACTGTTATGTGCCTAAAAAATAAGGTCAGCTGACAACCTGAATGTAGTGAACGAGAGATAAAAGAGAGGTTCAGGCAGCAGGAGATCTTTACTCATGAATTATAAACCACAGAGTCCAGAAATTAACCCCAATGAGAATCTGTGGGATGATCTGGAGAAGATTTTACAATGCGGTCCGGCTCTCACGTCATCAACATGAGATCTTGGAGAGAAATTGATGCAACTCTGGACGAATATAAAAGTTGTGACTATAGAAAGTTATCAAAATGATGACAGTAAATACATAAAGTAAATACGTGTGATTTAATAATACCTCATATTATCTCTCTCTCTCTCTCTCTCTTGCTATCTTTCTCTCTCTCTCACACACACACACACACACACACACACACACACACACAGCTGAGTGTAAGGTGGTGATCACGAGTAATCAGGGTGTGAGAGGTGGACGTGTGAGCAATCTGAAGGCGACGGTGGACGTGGCAGTAAAGTCCTGTCCCTCAGTGAAGAGTGTCCTCGTGGCTCAGAGAACCAATCACAGTGTGCCGATGGGGGAACTGGACACACCCCTGGAGGAGGTGAGGGTGGGGCTTGTTAAGCATAATGTTTTAATATTGCCTTAATGTAACATTTATATATTTAAAGACATTTCAATGTTCAAGGTCTCAGATTCTATTCACTCTATTTTACTCAAACCAATTTTCTAAGAAATACTTACTATGTGTTTAAATGATTTTTTAATTATTTAAATAAATATAAAATCTAAGTTTTTTTTTATTTTTTATAAAAGATCTTTGTTCTGTCAGACGAAGTGTTTTTTCATGCATGTTCACTACACACAGGATGTATACAGGGCCATGATGTACACTGTGTAGTGAACAGGAAATCAATTCACCTCACTGTCAGAGGATTACATAATAAAATGATGATGATGATGATGATTATTATTATTGTATGAGTGAAGATACAAGGACACTCATTAATATTCATTATAATCATGTTATTATTCATTCTAATCAAGGTGATATTCATTACAACATTGTTATTAATTACCCACATTTAAAAGTTTAATATTTGAGAGATTTAAATTGTAATTGTTGCTTATTTTTGTTGCAGATTAATGATTTATATCATATGAGATAAAGATCCCAGATAACATTGATGACATCATCAGGATACTGAATAATTATTAAACCTCATCAGCTGAGATGTCCGTGTTTTTATTCGTAGTGATATTATTTATATTGTGTCGTTGCTCTGAGCATTTTGTAAAGCACTGCATTAAAAGTTTATGATTGTTATTATTAGTAGTATTAATATTATTATTAACCTCAATATTTACATGACTGTGATTAATTTGGTGTCCCAGGCGATGGCGAGGGAATCGTGTGTGTGTCCTCCAGAGCCTATGGACAGTGAGGACATGTTGTTTCTGCTCTACACATCAGGCAGCACGGGGAAACCTAAAGGCATCGTACACACTCAGGCTGGATACCTGCTGTACGTGGCTCTAACACACCAGGTGAGTGCTGATACACACACACGCACACACACACATACACACACACGCAACACACATACACGCACACACACACACACATACACACACATACACGCACACACACACATACACGCACACACACACACACACACACACACACACACACACACACACACACACACATACACACACGCACACACACATACCCGCACACACACACACATACTCGCACATACATAGACTCGGACAACACACACACACATACTGCTGCTCAGTGCATTTTCTGAGCTCCACATTCAGATTATTAAACTCACCTATGTGAACTTCTCACCTCTGCGGCTACAAAGTGCTTTTTTAATGGAAGCATCAAATTAGTTTTTTTTCTTGACCACTGCCTTTAAACACACTTACTCACCTTTACATGTTAATAATCCTGTAAATTCTGAGTAGTGTTTGTTCTGTAGTTATATCTGAGTTCTGAATAGTGACATGTATAATTTGCTCCATGAATAATTTAAATCCACATGACTGCTAACATCCCAGAACTGAGGAACCTGCAGAACTAAAGGACAGACAGTCACCACAGTCTCAGTTACAGCACTTTCCTAAACTGAGCTAAAACTGTGATCGCTGTATTATGTAACATAGACATTAGATCCTGTGTGTGTGTGTGTGTGTGTGTGTGTGTGTGTGTGTGTACACATTCCTGGAAGTTGGCTGTTTCTCATGTCCACATGTGACCAGTGTGTAATGAGAGGTGTTTTATCAGGCGGGATAAGATAAAACATACTCTTGTTTCCATAGTAACGACCTTCTCTGTATTATGCTTTATTTCAGTGTTTAACCTTGTGTTTAATTAATACATGTAAATCAATTCAATTTGTTTGTATTGCAGAAGTATGGAAACAGAAGAGAAAAAAATATAGGTATATGTAATAATAATAATAAGTAAGTAAATAATAAATAAGTGAATATATACAATTAAAGTTTAAAAATAATTTAAAAAAGATTAACTTAATTTAAATACTATATATCTATGTAACCGTGTGTGTTTTATGTAGCTCCCTGATCCTGGAGGAACATTGTCTCATGTCACTGTGTACTGTAACAGTTATATATGGTGTAATGACAATAAAAGCTTCTTGACTTGACTTGACTTGACTTGACTATCCCTAATGAACAACCCGGAGGTGACGGCGGTGAGGAAAAACTCCCTGAGATGATAAGAGGAAGAAACCTTGAGAGGAACCAGACTCAGAAGTGAACCTCATCCTCATTTGGGTGACACTCTACAGTAAATAGTGTAAATGTAAATAATGTCCCTTCTACAACAGTTTATAATAGTGCAGCCGAGAGCTCCTGAGGAACTAATGGGTCATCATAAACTCTGAGTTCAGACCTGATTGCTGATAAACACCAGAACATACAGCTGACTGACACAACATTGGTTCATTGGTTCAAAGAAGGCATGACAGTCTCAAGGTGACCACCGGGCGACGAGACTCCAGCCAGCAGTAGAACATCAGGATTGTTGTAAGAAGAGACGATCAGGCTAGGAACTCAAAACACCGGGAGCTCGGGAGTGGCATATATAGCTCAAAAGAGGGAGAGAAAAATTGTTAGGTATGACTGTAATCAGGTTATGGACCTGGTTATGGTAAATTATGTATAAAGTGCAGACAGGGACTCAGGCCAGACTAGCTATGACAACTAAACGTCTAGAGTCAGAAGGTGACACAGACATGAGGGCTTCATGGGATATAAAACGTCCCAACACTCCACAGTCTGTAAACCTGAGTGACTTGTGATGGTGGTAAGGAGACAACATCCAGACATCCCAGTTCACCAAACACTCTGTGCTCATGAACCATATAATTTACCTGTTTATTTCTATGTTTATTTCACTGCTTAACATCATATGTAAGTGTTTATATTTCTGTTTAACTCTATATTTCAATGTGGAACTCTATATTTCAGTCTTTAATGCTGTATTTCAGTTATTAACCCTTACTCATAGAGTTCATTGTGTTATAATGCAGTGTTTATTGATCCCAGTTGTTTTTTTTTTTGTTACAGTAACATTAAACATTAGCATTAACTTTAAAGTCTGTAATCTGATTCATGGTAAATAAACTGATCATTTTTATGATTTATGAGATTAGATTACTAGGGTGTGTTCAGTAGTGTTGATGGAGGATGTGTGTGTTCAGTAGTGTTGATGGAGGATGTGTGTGTTCAGTAGTGTTGATGGTGGATGTGTGTGTTCAGTAGTGTTGATGGATGTGTGTGTTCAGTACTGTTGATGGAGGATGTGTGTGTTCAGTAGTGTTGATGGAGGATGTGTGTTCAGTAGTGTTGATGGAGGATGTATGTGTTCAGTAGTGTTGATGGGGGATGTGTGTTCAGTAGTGTTGATGGAGGATGTGTGTTCAGTAGTGTTGATGGAGGATATGTGTGTGTGTTCAGTAGTGTTGATGGAGGATGTGTGTGTTCAGTAGTGTTGATGGAGGATGTGTGTGTTCAGTAATGTTGATGGAGGATGTGTGTGTTCAGTAGTGTTGATGGTGGATGTGTGTGTTCAGTAGTGTTGATGGAGGATGTGTGTGTTCAGTAGTGTTGATGGAGGATGTGTGTTCAGTAGTGTTGATGGAGGATGCGTGTGTTCAGTAGTGTTAATGGAGGATGTGTGTGTGTTCAGTAGTGTTGATGGAGGATATGTGTTCAGTAGTGTTGATGGAGGATGCGTGTGTTCAGTAGTGTTGATGGGGGATGCGTGTGTTCAGTAGTGTTAATGGAGGATGTGTGTGTTCAGTAGTGTTAATGGAGGGTGTGTGTTCAGTAGTGTTAATGGAGGATGTGTGTTATATACCCTTCTTGACCTTTATTTGTAGTAATTTTATTTTAAACTGTATAATTGTTATTGTTTCTGTATTTCTGTAAAGCTGCTCTGAGACATTATTCAGTGTTAAAAGTGTTATAAAAATATAAAAATGTGTGTGTGTGTGTGTGTGTGTTCAGTAGTGTTGATGGTGGATGTGTGTGTTCAGTAGTGTTAATGGTGGATGTGTGTGTTCAGTAGTGTTGATGGTGGATGAGTGTGTTCAGTAGTGTTGATGGTGGATGAGTGTGTTCAGTAGTGTTGATGGTGGATGAGTGTGTTCAGTAGTGTTGATGGTGGATGTGTGTGTTCAGTAGTGTTGATGGTGGATGAGTGTGTTCAGTAGTGTTGATGGTGGATGAGTGTGTTCAGTAGTGTTGATGGTGGATGTGTGTGTTCAGTAGTGTTGATGGTGGATGAGTGTGTTCAGTAGTGTTGATGGTGGATGAGTGTGTTTAGTAGTGTTGATGGTGGATGTGTGTGTTCAGTAGTGTTGATGGTGGATGTGTGTGTTCAGTAGTGTTGATGGTGGATGTGTGTGTTCAGTAGTGTTAATGGAGGGTGTGTGTTCAGTAGTGTTAATGGAGGATGTGTGTTATATACCCTTCTTGACCTTTATTTGTAGTAATTTTATTTTAAACTGTATAATTGTTATTGTTTCTGTATTTCTGTAAAGCTGCTCTGAGACATTATTCAGTGTTAAAAGTGTTATAAAAATATAAAAATGTGTGTGTGTGTGTGTGTGTGTGTTCAGTAGTGTTGATGGTGGATGTGTGTGTTCAGTAGTGTTAATGGTGGATGTGTGTGTTCAGTAGTGTTGATGGTGGATGTGTGTGTTCAGTAGTGTTGATGGTGGATGAGTGTGTTCAGTAGTGTTGATGGTGGATGAGTGTGTTCAGTAGTGTTGATGGTGGATGAGTGTGTTCAGTAGTGTTGATGGTGGATGTGTGTGTTCAGTAGTGTTGATGGTGGATGAGTGTGTTCAGTAGTGTTGATGGTGGATGAGTGTGTTCAGTAGTGTTGATGGTGGATGTGTGTGTTCAGTAGTGTTGATGGTGGATGAGTGTGTTCAGTAGTGTTGATGGTGGATGAGTGTGTTCAGTAGTGTTGATGGTGGATGAGTGTGTTCAGTAGTGTTGATGGTGGATGTGTGTGTTCAGTAGTGTTGATGGTGGATGTGTGTGTTCAGTAGTGTTGATGGTGGATGTGTGTGTTCAGTAGTGTTGATGGTGGATGAATGTGCTCTGAGACATTGTCCAGTGTTAAAAGTGTTATAAAAATAAACTGAATGAATTTTTCAGTACGTCTTTGATCACCGCCCCGGTGATGTGTTCGGCTGTGTTGCTGATATCGGTTGGATCACCGGTCACAGCTACGTTGTGTACGGACCACTCGCTAACGGAGGAACCACCGTGCTGTTTGAGAGCACGCCTGTGTATCCAAATCCAGGTAACACACACACACACACACACACACACACACACACACACACACACACACACAGTAATAAATGTAGATCAGTGCAGATCATCTACAGAATCATCTACAGTCAGGTCCATAAATATTTGTTTATGAAGTTATTTTGTCTGCACAGGATGTTGTAGTTAAATAAATAATTACATTACATTTATTTGTGTATCACTTTCAGAAATAATGAACATGAGCCTAGTGCAGACTTTTAGCTGTGTATTTGTCAACAACACAAACATCTATTGTCTCACACGGTTCACTGATCTGGAACATTTAGATGTCTTTTTATCATCTTAGAGTCACCGGCATCACTGGTACAGCTATGTGTGTACCAATAGACTGAACCTTCTGTGAGGACAGTGTGTGTGTGTGTGTGTGTGTGTGTGTGTGTGTGTGTGTGTGTGTGTGTGTGTGTGTGTGTGTGTGTGTGTGTGTGTGTGTGTGTGTGTGTGTGTGTGTGTGTGTGTGTGTGTGTGTGTGTGTGTGTGTGTGGTCAGAGGACTGTTTCAGTTGTAAAGACAAGGATAAAACTGCAGCAACTACAGAGCACACAGAAATGTGGACAAATAGCCTTCAGAGTCACAATACATGAGGGAATGTGTCAAATCTCTAACAATCAGCTCCCAAGCCAACAACCTTGGACCCATAGAGGGCTGAGAGTCCTGCTGAAATCTTGTGATGCAGCTTACTGGGCTGGTGACAAGGTGGCACTGAGCGAAGCCAGGAACAAGCTGAAGCCTGGCACCAAGCCTCCTAAAAATAACTACAGCCAATCAGTGACTATTAAATATAATGCTACAGCAACTAATACCTCCCTATCAGATGATCTCAACACCATCTATACCTGCCACACCAGACAGCATGCAGAACCAGGCACTCTCACTGTGCCCAGAAGAGGTCAGAAAAACACTGATACAAGCCACAGGACTGGACCATGTACTCAGAATATGTGCTGACCAGGGAGACCTTCAACATGTCCCTGATCTTCTACTGTTTCCACCTGCTTTTAATTACCATAACTGTAAGGCCAATGACAACCACACCTGGACATTTGGACAGCCTACTCCAGAGCAACTTACATTTGATCTATTTTTTATACAACTGAGTGTTAAGGGTCTTGCTCAGGGTTCCAGCAGCAGACACTTGATGGACCTGGGAATCACAACCTTTTAATCAGTTGTCCAACACCTTAACCACTAACCCTACTACATCCCCTAACCACCATCACAAGGCTGAATGATTACAATACAATTACACTCGTCCATTATAATGAAGTGCTTTGTGAGACTGGTCATGGCTCACATCCCTTCCAGCCTCCTGCCCACAGTAGACCCACATGAGTTTGCATCCACACAGCAATAACTTACCTGGAAGACACCTATATCAGACTCCTGAATGTCAGAGGAGGAAGAGAAGAACATGGAAGCCTAAGAGGACATTAATACCTGTCCATCTAGTGATTCAGGAAACTAGCACAGCAACTTACTGTATGTATGTACAAACCAAAGTATGCCCCCCCCCACCCTAACTCCCATATGTGCATGTTAATGTCTCATTCCAGATTGATTTCCTCTGTTGTTCTAATAAATTCCAGTTTTCTGGAAGATTTTCCACTACTGTAGATGTTGGATTGTGGCTGCAGATTCGTGATCATTCAGCTACAAGAAGATTAGTGAGATCAGACACTGATGTTGAGTGAGAAGGTGTGGCACACAATCTGCTTTCCAGATCATCCTATTCAAAGGTGTTTAGTGGGGCTCAGCTCAGGGCTCTGTGTAGGACACTCAGGTTCCTGATGACCTGATGGACCTTATACAGGGGCTTGTCATGCAGCATACAGAGATATGTGAGATTTGGACTCTACAGTATACCTATACTGCATTAACTATTAAAACTGTTCAACTGCTAGGAAGGAGTTTTTCTTCACCAGAGAAATAATTATTCTTTTTTCTGGACCTTTTGGTATTCTTTAATTCACCAGTGACTTCTTTGGCCTGATTTATTTATTTTTTAGACTACAGATGGTTTGCTTCACTGGCAATAACTTGGACTTCATATTGGGAGTTTTAACAGCAATAGTTTCCAAAAAAAAAAGGCTGCACTGTAATCCAGTCTAGACCTTTTATCTGCTTAGCTGTAAGTGATTTAATAAGGAAATAACACACACCTGACCATGAAACAGCTGAGCAGCCAATTGTACAGTTACCTTTGCTTGTGTGATGAGGCGACGATAAATCACTGCTCTGAGGTTAATGTGTCACACACAGAGCTCTTACTCTTACACCCACTTCACAAGAATCTCAATGATAACAGCAGCTCTGTGCAATTACTTAAAATCACTACAAACAAATCTTGATATGAAATATGTTACAAGAAACTGTGTGTGTATGTGTGTGTATGCCTGTCAGTAATACAGTCTTACTGTTGCTAGTTAAATCCATCAGCAGCTTGGTTTTATTTTGAAGCAGTAAAGTAAGGACAGTTCTAGTGTGTTATCGTATCTGATTAGGTTCCTGTCTTTTTTCTTATCCACATCACTAATGATACTCTGACATAAAGAAGGTAAATCCCACTGTAGGTTACACAGTACACTCCGATTCAGTTACAGGTCTAGTGTAAGGAGCATAATTATATAAATAAAAATCAGTTATAATGATCTCAGGATTAAACTGCTGATTAAACAGAATTTCATCTTGCTGAGTAATGATCAGATTTCAAAGTTAAACTTCAGTGTGTTAAATCAGTTTCAAATCAGATCACACATTTCAAACACACACTCGCCAAATATTTTCTGTACCAAAACATGTGTTTGTGTGTAGGTCGGTACTGGGAGACGGTACAGAGGTTGAGGATTAATCAGTTTTATGCTGCTCCTACGGCTCTCAGGCTGCTGCTGAAGTACGAGGACAGCTGGGTGAAGAATTACGACCGCTCGTCACTCAGAATCCTCGGCTCAGGTGTGTGTGTGGGTGTGTGTGTCTGTGTGTGTGTGTGTGAAGTGGATTATTGCACTATTAAAATGTATTAAAACAACAAACTAAAGTGTAACTGTGACTTATTTCATCTCAGAGTAAGTTACTGTATGTTATTAGTAGATCTTATATTATCTGCAATGTTCAGCGTCTTTGTTCAGACACATGAACACACAACTGACCTGATCCTGTGCCAGCTTGAGCACGTTACCCTGATCAAATGTAGTCAGAACTCTATGTTCTCTGCAGGTTCTCCTATTCCTATGAATTTAAACTCATAATGATTTTGTTCTCCTTATGGAGGTGTTGCTGATTAATGTAAACTCTCCTGTATTTATAATTAAGCTGCATCATGAATTGTAATGTTTGTCCTGATTAACGCCTGGACGTTTGGTGACGAGTCTTATTCTTGTTGATTTTTTGTCAGTTGGAGAACCCATCAATCATGAGGCATGGGATTGGTTCTACAACATGGTGGGAGAAGGACGATGCCCCCTGGTGGACACTTGGTGGCAGACAGGTCATTAATACATTCATTAAAATATACTGAAGTTTACACTATTTACTGTAGAGTGTCACCCAAATGAGGATGAGGTTCCCTTCTGAGTCTGGTTCCTCTCAAGGTTTCTTCCTCTTGTCATCTCAGCGAGTTTTTCCTTGTTGCCTCCGGCTTGCTCATTAGAGATAGGGGTAGATATATAGAATTTTAAATTTTAAATTCATTTTAAACTTTAATTGTATATATTCACTTTTTTATTTTTCTTCTTATTTTCTTCTTATTATTCATCTTATTAATAGTATTATATATTTATTTATTTTTCTCTTCCTTCTGTTTCCATACTTCTGTAAAGCTTCTTTGAGACAATTGTTAGAAGTGCAATACAAATAAATTGACAGTGTGTAATGGCTGTGTGTAACAGTGTGTAATGGCTGTGTGTGACAGTGTGTAATGGCTGTGTGTGACAGTGTGTAATGGCTGTGTGTGACAGTGTGTAATGGCTGTGTGTGACAGTGTGTAATGGCTGTGTGTGACAGTGTGTAATGGCTGTGTGTGACAGTGTGTAATGGCTGTGTGTGACAGTGTGTAATGGCTGTGTGTGACAGTGTGTAATGGCTGTGTGTGACAGTGTGTAATGGCTGTGTGTGACAGTGTGTAATGGCTGTGTGTGACAGTGTGTAATGGCTGTGTGTGACAGTGTGTAATGGCTGTATGTAACTGTGTAATGGCTGTGTGTAACAGTGTGTAATGGCTGTGTAATGGCTGTGTAACAGTGTGTAATGGCTGTGTAACAGTGTGTAATGGCTGTGTGTGACAGTGTGTAATGGCTGTGTGTGACAGTGTGTAATGGCTGTGTGTGACAGTGTGTAATGACTGTGTGTAACAGTGTGTAATGGCTGTGTGTAACAGTGTGTAATGGCTGTGTAACAGTGTGTAATGGCTGTGTAACAGTGTGTAATGGCTGTGTAACAGTGTGTAATGGCTGTATATAACAGTGTGGAACGGCTGTGTGTAACACTGTGTAACGGCTGTGTGTAACAGTGTGTAACGGCTGTGTGTAACAGGGTGTAACGGCTGTGTGTAACAGTGTGTAATGGCTGTGTGTTGGTTGTGAACTGTACATTGTGTTGAATCTTACAGTAGATGAAGGTTACAAGCGTAAAGATCCTCACACTCAGCACCGCTAATGTTCTTAATAATTGAGCTTGATTGAACAATAATTGAACAATTCCACACAGAATTGAATGTGTTTTTAGTCGTTCCAGGTTTTAGAGGTTATGTTTAATTCCATCCTGTTTTTTTTTCACAGAGACCGGTGGAGTGTGTATTGCTCCACGGCCTGCCGAGCCTGGCGCTGAAATACGGCCTGCCATGGCCATGAGACCTTTCTTTGGTATTCAGCCTGCGTTAATGGATGAAATGGTAAAATCCTTCACTAACATTTATTAGTGAATTTTAAGTTGCTGTGTATAAAATTTAACACTTCTGTTGTGATGTTCTAAAATATAATCCATATATAGCTTTCTCTCTCTTTCAATTTATCTCTCTCTCCCTTTATCACTCTCTTCCCTCCTCTCTCTCCCTTTATCACTCTCTTCCCTTCTCTCTCTCTCTCTCTCTCTCTCTCTCTCTCTCTCTCTCTCTCTCTCTCTCTCTCTCTCTATCTCTCTGTCCTGCTCTCTCTTACTCTCTCTTAAGGCTGATGATGATATGACTTCTGATACAGGGGGAACATGTCCTCAGTCATGGTTCTAATGTCAGTGCAGGGGTCACAGTCTTATTTCATGATGTGGTACCTGGCGGACTACTTTTAGTATTCTTAGATACCATGGGATTTCCTTCCACTGTTATGCAGATGATACCCAAATCTACATACCTAAAGCGAAAGGACATCTCCTTTCATGTCTTGATGACATTAAAGCTTGGATGGCAGTGAATTTTCTCCATTTTAATGATAACAGGACAAAGATGATGTTGTTTGGCCCAAGAAATGGTTGCTTCCTCATTTGTCCTATAGGGGGCACTGTGGCATAAAATAGTCATAGTGTACCCTCTTACTGCTGTCATTAAGATCAGGGTCAGGACAGCATTGGCTCAGGGCACAAGGACTCTTGAGGAGAGTTGGACAACTGGGACTTGATCATCCTCTATTTCTTATGGATCCAAATAAGGTGGATCTAAACAGGTTGACAACTTTCTATAAGACAGTACTTAAAAGTTTGGAGGGCTTTTACTCTTTCTGTGAGCAAACTTCTGAAGGTGGATTTTGGGTAAAAAAGTAGCCTTTACTGTATAACCCCAGGTTTCATATAAAAAGCTTGGACTCTGAGTCTTTGCAGGCTGTGATGGTAAAGGCAGGACTAATAAAAGTTTAGATGTATGGGTGTATTCCGAGGAAATTTTAAGTGATTTTTAATTAAGTGAAATTTTATTAAGCTTCAGTATGAGTAATAGACAAATTAGGAACTGAAATTGTAAATTCTATAACATTGAACCTTTACAAAAGCACTGCAGAGAGAGCTTTAAGAACAACCAGGAAACAGTAATTTTTCCAAGATAAGAGGTAAGAGCTTCTGGATACATGGGAAGAGATGGAAGGAAAGCTGTTGAGTTTAAAGACCCCAAAGCTCAAAGATTTTAAGGATGCCAGAAAGAACGCTTTGCATTACACCTGTCTGAAGGTGATGCTCCTTTAAGCTCTAAAACATGTGCCAGAGTCTAAGTGGCAAGAGTTGGCAGGACCAGGCTCTTCCTCGAAAGGTGACCCCTGTATGACCCCTGTACAAAACTCCCCATTGACAAGAGATCTGGTGATCAGCAATGGTGGATAATACACAGAATAATAGCCACAAACAGATACAGGACACACCTGGATCCAATAGTAAAAGACACTTGTCCTTTCTGTCATGGTTTTACACAGATTGGTTTTATTTTCAGAATGGAGCAGCTCCAAAAGTAACAAGAAGTCATATATTTACTTGCCACTGACTTCCTGCTCTGATTAACACCTCCTGGCAGCAGGGCTTTAGAAGATGCACAACTGAACACTGCATTTCTTTACAACTGCAAAAGATTCAAGCTGTATGTAATATTGTCATATCACCTTTATCATAGGGCCAGGTCCTGACAGGAAATGATGTCAGTGGTGCTCTGTGTATTGGCCAACCGTGGCCTGGAATGGCCAGAAGCATTTATGGAGATCATGAAAGATTTTTGGATGCATATTTTAAACCCTATCCAGGTAAGAACACAGTTGTCAGCCATAATAAATGGGGTGTGGCCCGTGTACATGTCAGTCTTATTGAATGGGGCTTGGCCTGTGAATTAGCACTGTGATGAATTCATGTGTGTCTATTTGCTGTAGGTTATTATTTTACGGGCGATGGAGCACACCGGACAGCAGACGGATATTACCAGATCACTGGACGAATGGACGACGTCATCAACGTCAGTGGTCATCGTTTGGGAACAGCGGAGATCGAGGATGTCCTGGTGAGAAGCAGAGCTTTTCAAATATTTATACTGTGATGACACATTTGATTGGATGTTGAGGACTGAGTAATGTTCTACTGTAGGACGAGCACCCGGACGTTCCTGAGACTGCAGTCATCGGAATTTCTCATGACGTTAAAGGAGAAGGTGAGAAAGTGGTGGTGTGGAGAAAGAGGAGAACTCGTCTTCTTTTACTCTGTTCATGAACGGACTTATTTTTTAGTTAGGGTTAGTTTCAAATAATTCAGTCTCTGTTCCTTTAAGGTGAACGAGAGAGAGGAGTGTTTGTGTGTGTTTGTGTGTGTTTGTGTGTGTGAGAGAGGTTTAACCTTGCCTTTATTTTAAAATTCTGTGACCTTATAATCTATTTTACAATAAATAATACATA
Organism: Tachysurus vachellii; assembly: GCF_030014155.1. Taxonomy (NCBI): domain Eukaryota; kingdom Metazoa; phylum Chordata; class Actinopteri; order Siluriformes; family Bagridae; genus Tachysurus; species Tachysurus vachellii. Next base: position 175,234 of record NC_083469.1, read on the forward strand.
AATAAAAATGAAAATTAAATAAAAATAATAAAAAAAAACTTCATAAAGGTTGCATAAAAAGAAAAAACACATCCCGGCGCACAACCTTCATACATACTTTTTTAAGAAGTTAAATACTAACTCTTCATGAAACTCAAACCATTCTACATTATTTTGCAATAAGAAAACTCGATTTTCAGCCTTCCATTCACTAACCCCTTCAGCATCCCTGCCGAGTCTCTGTAAGTGAGCTGTTTTCCAGATATTAGCTTTGCTGTTCCTATCAGGTATTTGACAAACACACTTTATGTTAAGATTATCTGTATTTGCAGTTTGAAAAAGACTGCTCAATCGTGGGCATTTTAAAAACAAGTGTTACAAATCCTCTTTTTTGTAAAAAACCTACAGTCCCCTCCCACTGCTGACAGGTGCGTCTGTAGCTATCGCCCCGTGAATAAGCCTCCACTGTAGATCAGCCATCCGATTTTCTACGGGAGGCTTATACTGGATTCTCCACCTGTCCCTTACAAGGAAGTCTGGTCCCAGCAGGTCTGGCCACTTTGGCACTCTTTGCTGTCTCAGACATTGCAAGTGTGTTATTTTCACTGTGGTATAGTACAGTGCTTTCTTTGATGCTGACTCCAGATCTCCCAATTTAGAGGTTTTAAAGGATAAAATAGAATCACTGGTTACTTCTTCTTGTCCCTCGCTGGAGTCATCTTAATTTTGTCCTGATCGTCTAGTTTGTCTTTTTGAGGCCCTCTTACAATTATGTTTCTATAGCTGCTCGGTAACACAGCGAAGATATCATCCTTCATCTTTGAAATGAGACATGCTGATCGCAAGCCTGTCACCACCTTAAGGCCTTCGTCAGATCTCCAACCATTTCCATCCAGTAGTTGTCCCAGCTTTGTAACTCCATTTCTTAAAAGGCGAGCTCTCACAGTCACTGAAGACTAGAGATGAGCCGGATACTCGGCTGAAACGAGTATCCGGTACGGATAAAGCACTTCTGCCGAGTACGAGTATTATACGAGTAATACGAGTCAATATCTGTGCTCGGATTGAATGAAAATCATCATTGGGTAGCTGATTGTGTCAGCGTTCTATGATAGGCTAGTCACAGCGCCCCTCCCCTACAGTGATAGGCTAGTCACAGTGCCCCTCCCCTACAGTGATAGGCTAGTCACAGCGCCCCTCCCCTACACACATACAGATGTATTGTGTTGCTGTGTCTCGCTCTGCTCACTCACAGTCACACACAGAACAGCTCTCTGTCTCTCCCTCAGTCACTCGGGTTCGCGGGTCTTTTCCGTTAACGTTTAGGGTTTCTTCAGCTTTTTACTTCAGGTTGTAACGTTAATAATACGTACTTACTAACCAGTAGAGTTCTGGTAAACGTGGGTTCGTTCAGACGTGGTTATTTTTATTAACAAATTAATTATTACCAGTTAAAGCCCCGCCCATTTCAAGACAAGTAGCCCCGCCTACTTCCCCACTCTGAGTACAGATACAGATACAGATAATTCATATGGTTAACAGATACAGATACAGATAATGCTGTACTCGCTCATCCGTACTGAAGACAACAGTCTGGTCTGAATAACCGGATTGAAGAATCAAAATCCCAATCCCATTTGTCATCTGCAGTTCTTTCCACTTTTGGAATGTTCCTCCAAGCTTGCAGCACTGACTTATAAAAGTCTGGAATTTTGGCCAGACTCACCTCATCCCCTTTTTAATAGAAATATGTGTGTAAAATCCGTTTGCCTGCTCTTTGCAGAATTAGACAGACGGTTTTGGTCCACTTGGCAGAGACGGCATTGAGGCCCGGCCCAGTGCTGTCCACTCCAAAAGAAGTCCATGATTGTTTTCTGTATTTTGCTTATGCTAAGTTTGTCAGGTGGTTCCATGACTATCACTTTGTGCCACAAGCTTGAGGAGAGACAGGTTGTTCACCACCAGAACTCTACCTCAGTAGAACAAGAGTGGTAATAACCATTTCCAATCGGTCTAACACATTTTCTAGCAAGCCCTCCCCATTTTTGGCATCAAATTGATCATTCCCTAAAAACACCCCAACACCTTCAACCAATCCCTTCTCCATCTAAGGCCACTGGGAAGCTGTGGGGGGCCAGTTTCATTCTGTTGCCCAATGATAAATCCTTCTGTCTTTTTCCAGTTAAGTTTGGCTGAGGAAGCTTTTTCATACTGTTTTATGCTCTCATTTACTATTGTAACATAATTCTGCTCTGAAATAAAAATTGTTACATCATCAGCATATGCTGAAAGGTACATTTTAACACTAGCACCTTGCATCATGACTCCATGAAGATTCCTCCTAAACTTGCACAAATGAGGTTATATACCTAGACTACAGCTGCCCTGTCAGGACATCCCTGCCTGATTCCTCTTAACACCTGTATGGGAACAATTAGCCCTCCATTCACTTTCACCATCACTGATATTTTATTATACAGCAATTTGACAAGAGAAATAAAATAATCACAGTAGCTAAACCTTTCCAATACATTAAAGAGAAAGCTATGGTATACCCTGTCAAACGCTTGTGCTATGGGAATGCTTCTTTGAGGAAGTGGTGTCTGAAGCTCTGTGTGCACACACGCCAATTTAATGGCTCGGGAACGACACGTGATGAAGTGATAACGTGCCAGTGAGTCCATATAAGGGCATCTACGTTACATTACTCCAGCTTCTATTTGTTTGAATGGACGTGCGAGTGGACGTCCGAGTCATTGTCAGCGACACAGCATTTCCTTTCCTTCTCAGGGAAGCGAGTTACATAGGTAACCTGGTGTAGTTCCCTTTTGAGGGAACTCGATGCTGTTTCAGGGCTTATGCTATAGGAACGCCAATACCCACGCCGCCATGCACCGGTCAATGACTGTGCCATAGGCTGTGTGAGAGCACGAGCTGCCTAGGAAACAGAACATCAATAGCCCTGCAAGTTTTGGGACCATGGAGTGGGGTCCAGGTCCAGGTTATAGAACCTGATAAAGGTGTGCAGAGAGGACCAGCCCACCGCAGCAAAAATATATTTAAGGTGAACACCCCTGGCTAAGGCACTGGGCGAGGCGATACCCCTAGTAGAGTGAGCACTGGTGCTGAAAGGCAAGGCAAGACCACACACGTTATAGGCCTGAGTAATGGCCTCCACTACCCAGTGCGCCTGGCGCTGTTTGGAAACCGGATTACCCCTGTTCCAGCTCCCAAAACAAGGCCCTCAAGGCCCTTACTGGACAAAACAAATGCAGCCTCTTCTGTTCTGCTGACTCATGGGGCAGAAGACAGTAGGCATGCAGGATGACTGGACAACCTGCCATTCTTGGCACCTTAGGGACATATCCTTTTGGCCTAGCCATTTCACCACGCACATTTATGAAGTGCATGGATGCTGCACTGGCTCTGCTGTGTTTCCAGGGCATCCATGTACTGAATTGCCTGGATGACTGGCTCATTCTTGCCTAGTCAAAGACCAGATCATCGAGATGCTGTGCTTGCCGTTATGAGGTCTCTAGACCTCAGCTTCAACCCAGGGAGTGTGTGCTTTCTTCTTCTCAGAGAACCACCTTTCTTGGGGTAGATTGGGGCTCCACCATGATGCAGGCATGTCTGTTCCCCACTTGGGTGGCTCCCATCTTCCCAGCAATAAAAGCTATTCGGCTAGGCCGAAGCCTCTCTGTCGCTGAGACACAAATCCTTTTGGGTCTGCTTCACATCAGGCCATTCCAGCTCTGGCTCAGGGGTGTGGGCATTCATCCTCACAGACATCCCCTTATGTTCATAAGGGTTACGTAACATGGGCTTCGTACCCTTCTTATGTGTGGAATGACCCTGGTTTCTGGCCTAGGGTCCCACTATTGGGTCCCACCGTCGCAGGATTCTTTTGATGGGTGCCTCACTTCCGGCTGGGGAGTGACCTTGGACGGCCGCCCTGCCCATTGTTTGGCCCTTACCTCTCATGGTACATAAATTGCCTATAGATGAGGGCTGTGTTTCTAGTGTTGAAACACTTTATCCTACACCACAAGGGCTGCCATGTGTTAGTGCGCACAGTCAGCACTGTGGTTTCCTATATCAATCATCAGGGTGGTCTGCGTTCACGCCTCCTGTTCAGGTTGGTGTGGCAGTTTCTGCTTGGGACAGAGACCAGATTTCTTTTGCTGAGAGCGATTTTTATCCCAGGACATGTAAATCGGGAGGCAGATTTCCTGTCAAGGCAGGTGCTGAGTCCCAGGGTGCTGAGGTCTCCACTCCAGGTAATGGAGCAAGTTTGGTCCCTGGTGCAGATGTGGCAGAAGCTCCGTCTGTATGCCTTTCCCACATTAGTTCTGCTCCTGCAAGTCCTAGCCAGAGTGCGCCACGACTGAGTCAACCTTCTTGAAGTTGCTCCTCACTGGTCCTCTCGCATTTGGTTCACAGACCTAGTCTCCCTCCTAGACAGCACTCCAGGTTTCCCTTAGGAAGAATCTTCTCTCTCAGGCACGGGGGCAATCCTAAACCCCCACCCTGAGATGTGAAAGCTCTGGACATGGCCCCTGAGGGGGACCAGTTCCTAGTGACAGGCCTCTCATCTGAGGTGACAGACTCTATTGAATGCTAGTGCTCCCTCCACTAGAAAGCTGTATGCTCTGAACTGGAGGCTTTTTTTTTTAGATAAACGCTGTCAGGATCCAGGTCACTGCCCAATCGGTACAGTGCTGGAGGTCCTGCAGTCTTGCTTTTTGCGGGGCCTGTCCCCATCTACTTCAAAGTACGTGGCTGCCATCGTTGCAAACTATGAACCTGTCCTCTGGGCCTCCTTTGGTAGGCCTCCTCTGGTCTCTCCCTTTCTGCACAGTGTCAGGTGGCTGAGACCTTTCTGCAGACTGTGCCTTCCTTCCTGGGACCTCTCTGTGGTCCTAGAGGGGCTGCTGTCCATGGAGGCAGCCTCTGAGAAGTTTTTGACCCTGAAGACAGCTCTGCTCCTAGCCTTGGCCCCTCTCAAAAGAGTGGGAGATTTGCAGGCCCTGTCGATTGCCCCTGCCTGCCTAGAATTTGCCCCTGGCATGTCACAGGCTATTCTGCACCCCAGGGCAGGATATGTCCTTAAGGTGCCCAGGATGGCGGGTTTTTCGATCATCCTGCAGGCTTACTGTCCCCTGCCTCGTGAGTCTGCAGAACAGGAGAGGCTGCATTTGCTTTGTCCAGTAACTCCTCCTCCCTTTATGAGGCCCCTCTCGGCATCAGTGCTCACTCGACTAGGGGTTTCACTTGTCCAGTGCCTTAGCCAGAGAGGATATTTGTGCTGCAGCAGGTTGGTCCTCTCCGCACACCTTTATCAGGTTTTATAACCTAGACTTGGACCCCACTCCAGGGTCCCAGGTCCTGCAGGGGAATTGATGTTTTGTTCCCAGTCTGCTTGTGCTCTCTCACGGCCTCTGGCGCAGTCATCGACTGGTGCGTACTCTCGCGCTTTCTTCAGACAAATAGAAGCTGGAGTAATGTGACATACTGTAGATGGCCTTATATGGACTTGCCGGTGTATAATCACTTTGTCATGTGTCCTTCCCGAGCCATTAAATTGGCATGTGTGCAGACACAATTTCCTCACAGAAGCATTCCCATAGCGTCAGCCCTGACACAGCATCTTGTTCCCTTCTCAGGGAACAGGGTTACATACGCAACTTTTACGTAACTCTTTTACGAAAACCACCACAGCTTTATTTATCACGCTGAACATATATTCTCGTCCCTGATCTGCTCTCCTACCACAACCAGTACATCCTTCACCGTCACACCAGGTTCAGGTACACACCTGACGCCATGACAGAGCGAGAGAGGCAGGACAGCCTCCAGTGGAGTTAACACTATCCCCACCATAAACAACGCTACGCTTATCTGGCTATTATTTTACTCACTTATTGAATAATGCATTTTATGCTTTGAAATATAGAGAAAAAAGAAAACAGTAGGTTTCCCAAACTGTTGCCTTCTCACCGTGTTTACTCTCACACACTGCCAGAATGCAGAGAGAGAGAGAGAGAGAGAGAGAAAGAGAGAGAGTAAAGGCTCCAGAGCACCAAAGGACGAGAATAAAGCCTTTATTATTGAGCTGCAGTGGGGTGTTGGGTGTTTATGGTCTCTGAGTTTCTGTGTCCTTGTTTGGACCTCACGCTTTTTGTGTGTTTGTTGTTGCTCGACAGCGAAGCACTGCATTTATTTTTAATCAATTAAACATCTGACAACAGTTTTAGTTTTGTTGGGAATATTATAACTATCGTAAAATATCTGACAGTATTTGGAACCGATAATTACAACGTACTGTATCTGTTATATTTAAAGGTAGCTGGTCATCTGATGTCCTTTAGTGACCACAGTGTGACACAGCGCTATAAAGTGAGAATCGACTCTGCACTGAAGTCCAGATTTTTATATATGTTTATATTTATAGAACTACATTGTGTATATACGTGATCGGTACGTGATCGATTTAGAACAATACGGTTAATCTTACTTCCTGGTTAAAATGTAACCACTGCCTGTGTCCACAGTTCCTTTTGCGTTTGTGGTTATGAAGAAGAACATTACGGAGAACCAGGAGGCTGTGGTGAAGGAGCTGAGACAGCTTGTGGCCACCAAGATCGCAAAATACGCCGTACCTGACCACTTCCTGGTCTGTAATTATACATTATATTAATAGAATTACATTTATAGAATTTGTATTAGATGCAAGGCTGGAAAGTTTTTACCTGGGAAAGGTTTGGAATTATAGAGTGATGAATTCCTTTATTTCACTTAATAGTCTGTCAGACTATCACTTAGTCACATTTTATTTTAATATAAAAGAGGATTCCAGAATGCTTTGTTTTATGAAAAATTTGATTCCATTTGGCTCAGTTGGATGCTCAATAAAGATTCTTTTGAAAATCTTGGTCAGTGGTGGGGGCAAGACTTTGCTCAATCAGACACATGGATTCTCCCTCCTTACTTTTTTAACCCTGAAAGGAAAAGTGGACAGGAAAACAAATGCGTTATCTGTCTCTTTCTCGCTCTGTGGGTAACTCGTAGTTCCCTCCTTGTAGAACCCTTAAGGCAGGGGTGTCAAACTCAAAGTCACAGTGGGCCAAAATATAAAACTAAGATAAAGTCATGGGCCAAACTGAATATTTATTGAAAGATTAACTGCAACTGATGTGTAATGTTCAACCTTTTTCATATGGAAACAAACTTTAGTTTAGCTTGAACACAGGATTTGGAACAACCAGAGCTTGATATTACAAACACATAAGAAATTAAATTTGAAATAAAAGACACATCAGTGGTGTTTATTTCTTATTTAAATAAATAAAGTAAATTATGCCTCTCACTGGATCATTTTAAGTTTCTTTTTGAAGTGGATCTTTTTCAAAACCAACAACAAAACAACCAAAAATAATAATTTCATTCAATGTGTCTTCTTATGTTATATTTTTTGTTACAGACACGTTAGCTCCACACACAAGACAAACAGGTCTGTCCTTTATATTCATGAACAGATAATCTGCCTCCCACCTATCTTGAAAGCTCCTATTGTCCATCTTTCGTTTGGCCATTTTTGTGGAGGGTGGAGTTAACTTGCCCGATGTGACTGTAGCATGGTTGTTAATGACTGTCAACAGAGAATGAGGGGCACTTGCTGTTCGTGACTACGTGTCAATACAGTGGCAAGGCATTCTGGGATTTGTAGTATTAGTGGAGCATGCGGCTAGCCAGCTGTAATGCACATTTGATATGATCTTGCTGGCCAAATATAATTACACCTGAGTTTGACACCCCTGCCTTAAGGGAATGAAGGAAATGAAGTACATGTGAGGAACTGAAATGCTATAAGAGTGTAGATATTTAGAGATCAGTAACAGTCTGTACTGCAGTTGGTATAGTAGACGTTGTCCGCTATATCTGTCCTAGACATGTCCTAGATGTTGACCTGGTCCTGTTTCTTGTCTCGATGTGTCAGGTGGTGAAGCGTCTTCCGAAGACTCGCTCTGGAAAGATCATGAGGAGAATTCTGCGGAAGGTGGCCATGGGGCAGTTGGACAGTCTTGGGGATGTGTCCACACTTGACGATCCTTCTGTAGTGAACGAGATCATTGATGCTCATCAGCACTACAGGAACCAAGCAGCAAGGGCATCAAAAATGGTGGGGGTGGGGAAATGACATCTGAGAGACAGGAAATAAGAGAGCCAGTAAAGACAAAAAGACATGACTGGTAAAGTTTATGTTTGTAGCAACTCATTAATAACCTGCAGGACACGATCCATCATCTGATCCATCATCTGGTCCATCATCCTTGGAAACCAACAAACACACACACACACAAACATATACACACACTCTCACATACTTACATACTCTCACTCACACACTTTCACTCACACACATACTCACACACACACACACACATTCTGACAAACTAACACACACACACACAAACATACTCTCTCACACACACATTCTGACACACATTCTCTCTCTCACACACACACACACTCTCACATTATTATAAAACAGGACAGAGCACTTCAAGTGAACCGAGTAATATTTGATCAAAATCTATTCCTCTTAATAAAGTGTTTGTTAATTTATTAAAATACAAAGACTGAGATAAACACTGTTTTTTACTGTGAACATTTATAAACACTTTAAAACACCTTATAAACTCCAGGACGGTATAGATGATAAAAATATTGAGAAATTCAAAGCAACTCTTATAGTTTTAAACCATTTTAATACATTAAATTTTATTATTACTCAGTATATTATTAATAAATCATCATTACTATATTATTATAATCATCATATTAACTTTAAAGCACAGAAATAAAATACAGACAGAATAACATTTTAATTTTTAGATAAATCACGTATAGAATGTTTAGAAGCAGCAGTGGGGAGTTAAGTCTTTATTTTGGATGTATGAGATATTATTATTAGGATTAAATAAATGATGTGACACTTATAATGCTGACTGGGCTACTGAGTGTTACTGTACTTATATTAAATAAACAATCATAAAAGAAACTGCATTAAACAGATTTATAATTTATTATATTCGACTATTCAAGATTATATTGTTATTAAATTATAATCTAATCACTCAGTAATCAGACTTCAGCTTTAATCCCCGTGAACACTTACAGTTAACGAGTCAAGTAATTAAAGAAATATCTCCTCTAGTTTAGTGTTCACCATACCACATGACTAGTGATGATACCACATGACTAGTAATGATACCACATGACTAGTGGTGATACCACATGACTAGTGATGATACCACATGACTAATGATGATACCACATGACTAGTGATGATGCCACATGACTAGTGATTATACCACATGACTAGTGATGATACCACATGACTAGTGATGATGTCGTTTGTGTGTGCATGTGTGTGTGTAAAACGGGTTTAGATGAGGAACACTGTAGTTCTTTACAGTCTGTATTGTTTATAACTTTCAAATAAAATCTGATTAATGATCTTGTTTATATTGGTGTGTTCACTGATAAGATTATATAAAGTTTAAGATTATTAAGCTCTATAATGATTCCTTGGATCATTCTTTAGGGATTTTACTCAGAACTGTGTAAGGAGGAACCTCACAGAGAAGAACAAGCTGCATTCACTCTCTCTCTCTCACACACACTACAAACACACTATACATTCAGTAACAGCTCAGTCATAGGGACTTGTAAATGTTTATGGAAGGAGTCTTCAGTGTCAGCAGTAAAGCTGGAGATCATGATGGAAGGTTTTAGTTTTGGCTGTTTATTATGGTAAAATACAAGTTGCATGTTTTAATCATTTTTATTGTATTTTTTTTTAACTCGGGACAGTAAAGAAGAGAGGCTGGTGAGTTAAGAGTTGGTAACAAAAAAAAACAACCTTGGTGCTGTGTCACACCCTGCTGTCTTACATAAACAATAATTATGATGGATGCTTAAATATAATTATTCTTTCCAGTCTATGACAACACATGACCACTAGAAGGCAGACGTGTCATCAATTACTCCATTAAAAGCCTCATTCATCAACACTGGCAACGATATGTTTATAGAACTATTAGATTCAATAGTTATTATTTACTTATTTAAAGCTATTATTTTATTATTTATATAAGAAACAGCCGAAAACTCGTTTTAATTCGAAATGACGGACACACACACACACGTAAAATTACATTTTACACACAATACAACAATGTTGTTATTCTTAGTTATTATTATTAGTAGTAGTAGTATTATACGCGAGTATACATTATAGGATTATTAAATAAATAGTGTGTGTGTGTGTGTGTGTGTGTGTGTCTGCAATGCTGAGTCTCAGTCTCTTGCACACGCACGCACACACACACACACACACACACACACACACAAGGTGTTTTTTATATTGGCATCTCATGGACCAATGAGAAGAGGTGAAGCGGCGACATGGGCGTGGCTTGGCGTTCTCTTTAAGTGTAAGAAGAGCCGCGCGTCTCCTCCCTCGGTCTCACTACATCTTCACTTCTCATCATGACCTCCAACTGCCCTAGATGTGAAAAGCCAGTGTTCTTCGGTAAGACACTAAACTCTCTTCTTAACTCTACAGTTATTTCTCTAAACAATGTGAGCATGAGGACAAAGTGAACACAGGAGAGTTTGTGAAAGTGTTTAAACTAAAAGGTTTTACTGAATGATATATTTACAGTCTCCAGTGTTTAAAAGTATAGATTGTGCACTTTAGCTGCTCGGTGTTGATTATTCTAACACTGAATCTTTCTAATACATGTTTTAATTTCTCTACGTTTTCCTTTCATATACTCAGATATGTAACCCTTACAATATACTAATAATAATAATTAGAATAATACCAATAATTAACAGTTTAGAGGTGGTGTGTGTTTATACTCTACAGTACAGCGTCAGAATTAAATTCATAATAAAGTTTCATTCATAATAAAACATTGTAATAGGAATCATTTTAAATCCTTTCTTGCAATTAGTGATGTCTCATAATAAGATGCACCTTTGTGTGGACTTTAAAGGATGTTGTGTAAAGAGCAGTAACACACTCCAGACAAATAGTGAAATATTCATGAAATGTGAAAATGAAAGTGATGTGAAATGTTGCACAATTAATTCTGTGGATTATACAAGAGAGGAGTGAATCCCTGTTCTCACCTTCTTTATAGCAGCTATAAACACTCATTCATCACCAGTCTCTCTCTCTCTGTCTCCCTCTCTCTGTCTCCCTCTCTCTCTCTCTCTCTCTCTCTCTCTCTCTCTCTCTCTCACACACACACACATTATTATTTCCTCTTTTTGTTTGTCCATTATGTCCTACTGAGGGATTAAAATAAGAGCTCACACTGAACTTCATCATGTCTCCTGCACTGACCACTGCACATTCTTGAGGCGTCCTAACACACACACACACACACACACACACACACACACACACACACACACACACATTCCAGGTTCAATGAGGCTGGACATTGAGCTCTGTGGGAGGTAATGGACAAACATGGAAGTGGCATTTTATAAGCCCTAAAAGACACAAAGGAGCCAGGAGCAAATCTTAATCCTAAATATCAGGGTGAGATCTAAAAGGTCTAACAGAGATCTAGGTCAGAGCCACTAGGAGAAATGTTAAGTGAAGTCTTGTGCAGAAATGTGCAGTACATGTGCAGAAATACTGTAATAAACACAGTGTTATAGCAGCAGTTACATGAGATAATGTAAACTTTTGTCCAAAACAGCAGACGACTGAAATGTGAGACAGAAAGTGCAAAGAGCAAAAAGTGTGTAAAACAGCATGTAAACAGGTTGATGGATGAGTATTGAAAGTGTGTGTATTTGGTGTAGGTCTGTGCAGTCCATACAGATGATGTGCATGTGTGTGTTGTGCTCAGTACAGTTCAGTTCAGTTATTAAGGAGTCTGATGGCTTGTGAAAAGAAACACAGTCTGGTTGTGAGGCCATGAGGAGGGTGAAGTGTGTGTGAGGTGTGTGTGGGGTGAAGAGTGTGTGTGGGGTAAAGGGTGTGTGTGAGGTGTGTGTGGGGTGATGAGTGTGTGTGAGGGGTGTGTGGGGTGAAGAGTGTGTGTGAGGTGTGTGTGGGGTGAAGAGTGTGTGTGGGGTAAAGAGTGTGTGTGAGGTGTGTGTGGGGTGATGAGTGTGTGTGAGGGGTGTTTGGGGTAAAGAGTGTGTGTGAGGGGTGTGTGGGGTGAAGAGTGTGTGTGAGGGGTGTGTGGGGTGAAGAGTGTGTGTGGGGTAAAGGGTGTGCGTGAGGTGTGTGTGGGATGATGAGTGTGTGTGAGGTGTGTGGGGTGACGAGTGTGTGTGGGGTTAAGGGTGTGTGTGAGGTGTGTGTGGGGTGATGAGTGTGTGTGAGGGGTGTGTGGGGTGAAGAGTGTGTGTGAGGTGTGTGTGGGGTGAAGAGTGTGTGTGGGGTAAAGAGTGTGTGTGGGGTGATGAGTGTGTGTGAGGGGTGTTTGGGGTAAAGAGTGTGTGTGAGGGGTGTGTGGGGTGAAGAGTGTGTGTGAGGGGTGTGTGGGGTGAAGAGTGTGTGTGGGGTAAAGAGTGTGTGTGAGGTGTGTGTGGGGTGACGAGTGTGTGTGGGGTAAAGGGTGTGTGTGGGGTGACGAGTGTGTGTCAGGGGTGTGTGGGGTAAAGAGTGTGTGTGAGGGGTGTGTGGGGTGAAGAGTGTGTGGGGTGAAGAGTGCGTGTGAGGGGTGTGTGGGGTGAAGAGTGCGTGTGAGGTGTGTGTGGGTGAAGAGTGTGTGTGAAGGGTGTGTGGGGTGAAGAGTGTGTGAAGGGTGTGTGGGGTGAAGAGTGTGTGTGAGGGGTGTGTGGGTGAAGAGTGTGTGTGAAGGGTGTGTGGGGTGAAGAGTGTGTTGAGGGGTGTGTGGGGTGAAGAGTGTGTGTGAGGTGTGTGTGAGGTCCACAATGCTGTTGGCTTTGCGGATGTAGCGTGTGGTGTAAATGTCCATGATAAAGGGAAGAGAGACTCCAATGATCTTCTCAGCTGTCCTCACTATCTGCTGCAGGGTCTTGTGATCTGAGATGGTGCAGTTCCCAAACTAGACAGTGATGCAGCTGCTCAGGATGATCTCAATGGTCCCTCTGTAGAACATGGTCAGGATGGGGGGAGGGAGGTGTGCCTTTCTCAGCCTTCGTAGGAAGTAGAGACGCTGCTGGGCTTTCTTGGTGATGGAGCTGGTGTTGAGTGACCAGGTGAAGTTCTCTGCTAGATTAACACCAAGAAATTTGGTGCTCCTGATGATCTCTACAGACGATCCGTCGATGTTCAGCAGAGAGTGGATGCTCTGTGCTCTCCTGAAGTCAACAACCATCTCTTTAGTTCTGTCAACATTCAGAGACAGGTTGTTGGCTCTACACCAGGTAGTTAGCTGTTGCACCTCCTCCCTGTATGCTGACTCGTCGTTCTTGCAGATGAGGGCCCACCACGGTCGTGTCATCAGCAAACTTGATAATATGATTCGTGCATTGCTGCACAATCGTGAGTCAGCAGTGAACAGCAGTGGACTGAGCACGCAGCCCTGAGGAGCTCCAGTGTTCAGTGTGGTGGTGTTGGAGATGCTGTTCCCGATCCGGACTGACTGAGGTCTCCCAGTCAGGAAGACCAGGATCCAGTTGCAGAGGGAGGTGTTCAGTCCCAGCAGGCTCAGCTTCTCTATCAGCTGCTGAGGGATGATTGTGTTGAATGCTGAACTAAAGTCTATGAACAGCATTCGTACTTACGTGTCCTTAATGTCCAGGTGGGTGAGGGCTAAATGAAGGGCTGTGGCAATGGCATCATCCGTGGAGCTGTTTGGAAGATACGCAAACTGTAGGGGGTCCAGTGAGGGTGGTAACTGGGTCTTGATGTGCCTCATGACGAGCTTCTCGAAGCACTTCACAGTGTTAATTTCGTCAGATGAGACGAAATATGTTCGTCAACAACCTTTTTTTTCATGACTAAGATGAGACGATGACAAGACTGCACCACTGTCCAAAAACGCTGACTAAGACTAAATTAACGTGCATTATTGTTGACGAAAAAAGACGAGACGAAAATGTTTTGTATAAAATAAAAACTAAGATAAAATCTCTCTTCATTTTCGTCTACAATTGTCTCTGCTTTTTCATCAGCTGTTACGCCTTTAAAATATTCAGCACGAGTTCACGGCTTCGCGCTGTTTAGTGTGTGTGTAGAAACAATTCGTCCGAGCGCAAGTCCACCCTGGTCTAGGCTTTTTGTGTTACATTATATTTCCTGACACAAGGCGACCAAAAGTTTTAAAACCCTTTGTAACTTAAGTTGTCAGTCGGAGTCTGTTGGGCTCCAGCTTTTGAATTATGTTGTTTAAAATAAAATACTCTTCAGAACAGGTTCATCATTTGTGAATGTGTCCTAAATCAGAAAGCGAAAACCAGACACTTAAACGTGTCACTTAAACATTTGCATTCAACAAAAATCATTCAACAAGTGTATTTTGTCAGGTAATTATGACATTTAACCAATGTTTGAGATGTGAAACACTTTTTTTACTGAAATGTTTATCAGTAATAATCTCAGTAATAATGTGTTATTTTAAAAAAGACTACAATTTTTTGTTTAGTCGACTAAAACTTGACTAACAAAAAAAGATATGTGAATGACTAAAACTAACAAGGACATTTGGCACAAGACTAAGACTAAGACTAAATTAAAAATAGGTGACGAAATTAACACTAGCACTTCATAACGGTGGGTGTGAGTGCGACGGGACGATAGTCATTGTGGCAGGACACTGTAGACTTCTTTGAGATGGGGACAATGGTGGTTGTCTTTAGACACATACAGTAGGAACAACGGCGCTGCTCAGGGAAATGTTGAGGATGTCAATGAAGACATCCGCTAGCTGTTCTGCACATTCCCTGAGCACCTGCCAAGAATGTTGTCTGGTCCAGCAGCCTTCTGTGGATTAACTCTGCATAGAGTTCTCCTCACGTCGGCCGTGGATAGACAGAGTAATTGGTAGTCGGGGGGAGAGATGGTCTTCCTCGCCATGAAGTTGTTCTTCACCTCAAACCGAGTATAGAAGTCATTCAGCGCATCTGGGAGGGAGGCATCACTATCACAGGCAGGTGAAGCGGTCTTGTAGTTCGTGAATGCCTGTATGTCCTGCCACATGCGCCGGGTGTCTCCGCTGTCCTGGATGTGGCTGTGGATTGTCTGGGCGTGTGTGCGCTTTGCCTCTTTGATGGCTCGGGACAGTTTGGCCCTTGCTGTTCTTAAGGACACTCTGTCCCCTACGTGCGCCGTTGGTTCAGTAGCGCATGCACATTATCAGTCATCCACAGCTTCTGGTTGGAGCGTGTGGTGATGGTCTTGAAGACGGCCACGTCATCAATGCACTTGCCGATATAGCTGGTCACTGATGCCATGTACTCCTCCAAGTTAATGGATTCACCGTTGGTTGCAACCTTCCTGAAGATGTTCCAGTCAATGTACTCAAAGCAGTCCTGAAGAGCAGAGGTGGATCCTGCTGGCCAGGTTTTCACCTGCTTTAGAACCGGTTTAGAGTCTGACAAGTGGTCTGTATGCTGGAATTAGCACAACAAAGATGTGGTCTGATTAGTCGAGGTGGGGACAGGGCTCCGTACGGCAGGGGGCGGGGCTCCACACAATATGTGCCGGGAATGTTTGTGTAAATATCCATTGTGTTTTCCCCTCTCATTGCAAAGTCCACATACTGATGGAATTTAGGGAGCACTGATTAGAGATTTGCATGATTGATCTTTGTTAAATCTTTAAGTGGGTCTATCCACAGTAATCTCATAGGTCACGGTCTGACATTGTGAAACCCGGAGCCAATACAATGAGGATAAGATCGGGGTGAAATGTTCATATCTTCTGGTTCTAGTTAGGACTCTAGCTGCTGTGTTCTGGACTAACTGGAGCTTGTTTATGCTCCTTCTAGAACATCCAGACAGTAAAGCATTACAGTAATCCAACCTAGAGGTAACAAATGCATGAACTAGTGTTTCTGCATCATGTAATGACATCATATTTCTTATCTTAGCAATATTTCTGAGATGAAAGAAGGCTAACATTGTGGTATTATTTATGTGAACTTCAAATGAGAGACCGGTATCAATAATCACACCGAGGTCTTTTACTGCTGCACTTGATGTAATAGAAAGACCATCCAGTGTTACTCTGTAATCAGAAAGCTTACTTCTGGCTGTCCTGTCTGTGCTGTGATGAGGCCTAAATCCTGACTGAGACATTCATTCATTCATTCATTCATCTTCTACCGCTTATCCGAACTTCTCGGGTCACGGGGAACCTGTGCCTATCTCAGGCGTCATCGGGCATCAAGGCAGGATACACCCTGGACGGAGTGCCAACCCATCACAGGGCACACACACACTCTCATTCACTCACACAATCACACACTATGGACAGTTTTCCAGAGATGCCAATCAACCTACCATGCATGTCTTTGGACCAGGGGAGGAAACTGGAGTACCCGGAGGAAACCCCCGAGGCACGGGGAGAACATGCAAACTCCACACACACAAGGCAGAGGCAGGAGTCGAACCTCCAACCCTGGAGGTGTGAGGCGAACATGCTAACCACTAAGCCACCGTGCCCCACCGACTGATACATTTCATGAATATTATTCCTATGTAGGTCTGAACATAACTGCAGAGCTACAACTTTTTCTAGGACCTGTTTAAAGAAACATGTATGTAAGGGATCCAGTATACAGGTACATTTTGAAGAAGAAATTAGTGAAATTAAATACGTCTCGCAAAGCAGAGTAAAACAGTTAAGTGCTGTTACAGCATTATCTATCAAATTGTTTGATTTTAAATTATTAATCTATATTTTGTGATTGATATTTGCAATTTTTCAGTTGACATTATTCATGAATTCATTGCTGCTGCATATTGATGGTGTGATTTTCTATAGCGGTTTAAGTTCTAGTTAATTTTCTACAATAATAAATAAAAGATTTAGGAATATATTTTTGTTATCAATATGTTGAGTTATTGTGTGTGCCCTGCAATGGGTTGGCACTCCGTCCAGGGTGTATCCTGCCTTGATGCCCAATGACGCCTGAGATAGGCACAGGCTCCCCGTGACCCGAGAAGTTCGGATAAGCGGTAGAAGATGAGTGAGTGAATGAATGAATGTTGAGTTATTACAATGAAAAGCATTTACTTGGAGCAGGACTGTGATTGGACATGATATGATGTCTCTCTGAAACATTTGAAAATAGACTCCTCCCTTATTTCTTCTCATTCGGTTGATCATCAGTTCCTTAAGTTTTGGGTTCAGTGATGTAACTGTAATTAAACTGTAAGTTCAAATGTTCTGGAGAAAGTTTGTCTTTGACACTTTCCCAAGTTTGGCATCTGTTAAAAATCTTAAATGATCAATTCCATCTGCAGATTCTAATGTGATAAACATATTGATGTTTCAAAGCAAAATTCATCTTTTACATATTATCCAAAAATCACAATAAAACCACCTAAAGGACTTCTGTAGGCAGTCAGTGGGTGCATTTCAGATGACTCCTGATTTTAAATATAGTGCACTGACTGAAAACCTGAACACTTCTGTGTAGGACATGAAGAAAACTAGGAGTCTATACACTATAATTACTGCAGTAGACCAACCATGAGGATCTGAACTAACTGTGTGTGTCTGTGTGTGCGTGTGTGTGTGTGTGTGTGTGTGTGTGTGTGTGTGTGTGTGTGTGTGTGTTGTAGCAGAGAAGGTGAGCTCTCTGGGGAAGAACTGGCACCGTTTCTGTCTGAAATGTGAACGCTGTAATAAGATTCTCTCTTCTGGAGGCCATGCTGAGGTAAGGAGCCATGACTACTGACCTTTGACCCCACTGTCTCAGAGTTAAAGATGTTCACTCAGAAGAATCAGAAATCAAAAGAAATAAATAAATCTGTGCCTGAGTCTTCAACAGAAACTATAAATTGATACAATTAAGCATTAAGCACACACACACACACACACACTCACACACACATGTAATATTTTAAAATGAAAAAGTTATAAACTGCAAAAACAAATTAAATAAATTATTCTGCAAAAAATTATATTTGATGAACTTGAAAACTAGATATTACACTGTAGCCATTTAGTTTATAGCAGTTATATTTACTTCTCCAGTGCTTCAGAGCAAAACAGAGCACCCACTGAGAGGAGAAGGACAGATGCTTGTCCATGGAAACCTCACAGTAGTGTGCTGTGACTGAAGGTGAGATCTGAGACTTCTCCAGGGAAGTACAGCAGATCAATTTCCCTGAGGTTATGTTTCAGCTGATGACTCGCTATCCGTGATGAGGCATGCTGAGATCTGAGCAGACACGTAAACATCTGAGAAAGAAACAAAGAGGATAGGTTGAGAGTAAGTATAGAGGATATGGCCTCAGACAGAGTGGGTATAAAAGATATGACCTCTGAGAAAGTGGGTATAGAGATCATGACCTCAAATAGAGTGGATATAGAGGATATGACTTCAGAGAGAGAGCAGGTATAGAGAATATGATCTCAGAGAGAGAGAGTGTGTATAGAGAATATGACCTTAGGCAAAGCAGGGATAGGGGGCATGACGTCAGAGAGAGTGGGTATAGAGGATATGACCTCAGAGAAAGAGTTTTTACATTTTTTTTTTTACATAGAATTTTACATTTACAGCATTTGGCAGACGCCCTTATCCAGAGAGACGTACAAGTGCTTAAGTCTCTGTCATTGAATGCATGAGCGCTGGTTCACTAGGCTTCAGACTTAAGATACCATAAGCCTAAATCACTGTTCAAAGTTTTTTTATTATTATTATTATTTTATTTTTTTTTATAAGTTCAGTTTTGTTAGGATTGAGCTTTAACTGATGAGCAGTCATCCATGATGATATTTCTGCCAGACATGCTGAGATCCGATTAGAAGCTGTGGTATCTGAGGGTGGGAAAGAGAAGATAAGTTGTGTATCATCAGCATAGCAGTGGTAAGAGAACCCATGTGAGGAAATAACTTCACCAAGAGAGTGAGTATACAGGGAGAAAAGAAGAGGACCAAGTACTGAGCCCTGTGGGACACCAGTGGAGAGTCTGTGTGGAGCAGATGTCACTCCCCTCCATGTTACCTGATATGAGCGTCCTTCCAGGTAGGAAGCAAACCAATCCCAAGCTGATCCACAAATTCCAAGACTCCTGAGGGTGGACAAGAGAATCTCGTGGTTGACCGTATCAAACGCTGCTGAAAGGTCAAGGAGGATAAGGACAGATGACAGTTTGGCTGATCTAGCAGCATGTAGTTTCTCAGAGACATCCAAAAGTGCTGTCTCTGTGGAATGAGCTGCTTTAAAGCCAGACTGTTGGGATCTTGGTGGTTGTTCTGTGAGAAATAGACAGACAGTTGATTATAGACAATGTGTTCAAGAATTTTTGAAAGAAACGAGAGAAGTGATACCGGTCTGTAGTTACTGATGTCTGATGGATCCAGAGCAGGTTTCTTTAGGATGGGAAAAACCCTTGTTCACTTGAAAGTAGTTGGTACCTGACCAGATTTTATGGATCTATTGATAATAGTGGTAATGAAGAGCAGAATATAGGGTATAGAGGATATGACCTCAGAGCTCTCTCTGTCTCTGTTAGAGACTCTTAAACAGACACTCATATCTTTATCTTGTGGTGTTATTTTCAGACTCAGTATCAGACAGTGAATGTGAAGGCTGCCTTGTACTCTGTCTCTCTCTCTCTCTCTCTCTCTCTCTCTCTCACACACACACACACACGCATTAACATAACAAATATTCATTCCTCAAAATAATTATTTAACAGGACATTTATCAGTTTATATTGTCTCAATGCAGCTTTACAGAAAAATAGAAACAAAAGTTTAAAATTACGTTACTATTTATTTCTAACCTCTATCCTAATGAGCAAGTCAGAGGTGATGGTGACAAGGAAAAACTCCCTGAGATGATATGAGTTAGAAACCTTGAGAGGAACTAGGGTTAGGGTTCTAGGGGTTAGAACTGGTTCTGTGCTTCTTCTAAATGCTCACAGAATCATATGCATTCAACACGTACACCTGTGTGGATATACAATACCATACAATACCATACCCACGTGGCTGCTTAACCAGGTCAACATTCCCATCTGGTGTCAGAAACCAACTTATAGTTTGTACATATGGACATTTGGTTTGAACATTAAGGAGGTGGATGTGGAGGACCTGCAGCATTACATGAACCTGAGCTAGTTCTTCATATACAAGCTTAAACCACTGGCCTGGCCTATATGCGACTCACACTGTGTGATCAGATTTTCTTGGTCCATGCACATGGACTGAGAACTTAGCTATCAACAGAAATGAGGATGACCACAGCAATTTCCAGAACCTGCTGGTGATGAAGGAGGGGAATGAGCTGTATCACTGTGTGGTTCTATTTGGCATCACCCATCGATCGGAGCCACTTTCAGCCACTTTCCTGTCTCACCGATGTCAGCGATCCCGGGCATAGCATGCTGGATTAAAGAGCTCTTCTGCCTTAACGAGCATGTGGTGTTAAGCGGAGAATTGAGACACAGCTTCTTTCCACTGCATATTAAACTTAATAATTTTCTTCATGCTTTGAGACTCACAAATGCCCAAGTTTTCACATCCATATTGTCTGTGTGCACAGATCCACAAACTCTGTCTCAATTTCTAAAGAAAAAAAAACACACTCAAGAGACCAACACATACTTAAGTGTCATATCACGTCCTGTGTGGAACTTCCTGTCTGAATAACTGAGCAGTCACACAACAGTCATTCAGATAACAATCACACCTTCAGTCTCTAAAAATAATTCACACTGTGTGTGTGTGTGTGTGTGTGTGTGTGTGTGTGTGTGTGTGTGTGTGTGAGAGAGTGTGTGAGAGTGTGTGTCTGTGCCTATGCCTGAAAAAAATAGGTCTGGAACTTTTCAGTGATGAAAAGTAGAGGATCATGAGGTCAGAACTTAAATCTGTACATTTAAATCACATCAGTGTTTAAATCTTGCTTTCCTTCATCCTGCCACACACACACACACACACACACACACACAGGAATGCTTTGGGAAAATGTATTTTGGCTTGGCTTGTGTGTGGTTAGAGTCTGAGGCCTTTTTATGGATGAGGCGAGACAGGATGGAAACTGTGGACACACACTCACACACACACACACACACACACACACACACACACACACACACACACACTCCTCTTCTGTGCAGGGTGACTCTCATCTACATGTGAATTTCCAACATGTCACTGAACTATAACTAGGGAGGTTTGCTGTGGTCTGAATCTGTGTGGGTTTGTTCTCGGTGTTCTGCTGCTTTGGTCTGGTTTTAGACTCATGATTCTGTTGAACCTCGGTGCATCTAGTGCTCAAACACATTGACAGGGATTAAAGTATCAACATTTTATAGAATGAATGATTTTTTTTTGTCTTTAACAGCATGAAGGGTTGCCGTACTGTCATAAACCCTGCTATGGAACTTTGTTTGGTCCGAAAGGTGAGAAAAACACATTTAATAACATTAACACTTGATTACATGTTTACTGTGTGTCAAAGAACCTGAACACATTAGTGTTGGAAATCACATCAATGCTGTTAGTAAAGATTTTAATTTATCCTTTTTTTTCAAGAACTGTGTGTGTGTGTGTGTGTGTGTGTGTGTGTGTGTGTATTATCACACTATTGTGGCTTTTCATTGGTAGGTGTGAATATTGGAGGGGCGGGGTCTTATGTTTATGACACACCCTCTCAGACACCATGTGATGGATATTCAGAGGTTTCACCCACAACACCCTGGTCCAACACTCACATTGAGCATCATCAACCCAAAGGTACCACACACACACACACACACACACA
Organism: Tachysurus vachellii; assembly: GCF_030014155.1. NCBI lineage: Eukaryota > Metazoa > Chordata > Actinopteri > Siluriformes > Bagridae > Tachysurus > Tachysurus vachellii. Next base: position 197,163 of record NC_083469.1, read on the forward strand.
CACACACCACACACACATACACACACACAGGAAGATAGAATCTGGAATGTTAATGTCCCGCTCTGATTGTTCAGTTCCTGTCGTGTTTTTGTTAATGAGTCTTTTCCTAATTACACTGTAGGAATGTTATGTCTGTGTTCACTACAGAGAATGAAAAGTGGGCGCGGCTTATACAGAATTCACATAAGGGTTATATACTTTTATAAAGCTGCTTTGTGTCCCAAAAGCTATGTAAATAAAAGAGAATTGATTTGAACCTATTTCTGTTTTGATTCGGAATGTTAGAATTCATGTATGTGTAAATGTATGATGTTATACACATAGTGTTTTTTTCTGATTTAGTTTATTGATTTTGTGTGTGTGTGTGGTTTGTGTGTGTGTATTGTGTGTGTGGTTTATGTGGCTTATGTGTGGTGTATTTTGTGTGGGGTGTGTGTGTTTGTGGTTTATGTGTGGTGTGTGTGTGTGTGTGTGTGTGTGTGTGTGTGTGGTTTACGTGTGGCGTGTGTGTGTGTGTGTGTGGTTTATGTGTGGTGTGTGTGTGTATGTGTGGTTTATGTGTGGTGTGTGTGGTTTATGTTTGGTGTGTGTGTGGTTTATGTGTGGTGTGTGTGTCTACAGTACTTGCGGATGCGGTGCACATGTTTTCTGGAGAGACGTCTCTGTGTCCTGGCTGCAGTAAAGTTGTTTACTTTGGTAAGTGTTTCCCCCTTTATAAACTTATAGGCTTTTTCATAAATTATTATAAAGTTGTGAATAATGTCTTATGAATGCAGTAAAACATGTTCTAGAATCATACAACCTTCACATAAAGAAATGTCTGTTACTCTGGAAGGAGAAGCTCAGCTCTACTGAAATATAGTATAATTATGTTATCCCTTTACTGATGTCATGATGATGTCATGCACGTGTTCCTCAGCTGAGAGAGTGATGTCACTGGGTCGTAACTGGCACCGGCCATGTCTGCGCTGCGAGAGGTGTAAAAAAACACTGACCTCTGGAGGACATGCTGAGGTATTACACACAAACACACACAAATACACACACACACACATACACACAAATACACACACATACACACACACAAATACACACACACATACACACAGTGTTGAAATGTAATGGAGTACAAATACTTTACTTCGCTATTTAAATTTGTCAACTCTCACTTTTACTCCACTACATTTCCTAGATAAAATGTACACTTTTACTCCGTTATATTTCCACTAAGCATCTTCGTTACTCATTAGTACAAAATAAAATCAGAAGAAATGTGTGTGACTGCAATAAGGGAGGTTTGGTGAATCACTGCTCCTAGATTACATTACGCTCCGCACGCACTATTTCAGCGTAATGTTGCCAAAGGAGGCAGAAGCACAACTGAAACCGCCATGGAAGCCCCTACTGGAGGACCTCCCGTTATCGTAGACCAGGGGTGTCCAACCAGTCAGAGACCAAGAGCCACATTTCGTGAAGAAGATAACGTTATACACCCGTGGCCGTATTTGCAAGAAATGTTTCTGTACATTGGAATGAAAGATTCTTCCTACCGGATGAAATGTCTCTTATGCCTACAGAAAATCACTGAAATTTTACTTTTTACTTTTACTTCAAATACTTAAGTACATTAAATATCAGAAAATTATTTTTAATACTTAAGTACAGTAAATATCAGATACTTTAAGACTTTTACTTGGGTAATATTCTAAAAGGTAACTTTCACTTCTACTGAAGTCTTTTTCTAGTACGATACTTGTACTTTTACTCAAGTATTGCTTTCTAGTACTTTATACAACACTGCATACACACATACACAAATACACACACAAACAGACACACATACACACAAACACACACAAAAAAACACACAAACACACACACATGCACCCACACACAAACACATACACACAAACACACAAATACACAAACAGACACACATACACACAAACACACACACATGCACACACACAAACACATACACACACACAAATACACCCACACACACACACACACACACATACACACACACACACACATACACACACAATCACACACACACACAGGATTACAAACAAACACACATGCGTTGTTTTTACTGATTCATATTTTGTATTTTTTAGCATGAAGGTCGGCCGTATTGTCACGTTCCCTGCTACGGTTACCTGTTTGGGCCAAAAGGTGTGAACATCGGTGAGGTGGGCTGTTATGTTTATGAGCAGGGTGAGAACGGAGAGAACAAAATTCTCGGTTAAGATTAAATGAATGGCATCAGAGAACAGGATTATTATTTCACTACTTTATAAAAACAGATGTACATAAATAATCAGTGAGAAATTGTTACACTATTTAATATTTTACACACTGAATTTTATAAGACTTCTGCACGCACTGCGTCAGGAAAAATCCCCACAAACACACAGCCATGATGTTGCACACTAATAAACGTTATAGTCACCTTTTAAATATTTACTTTTATTTAACATAAATAATAAAAATCAGCCACAGGTTTGTTTTATGTAACAGTACACATGTAACATGTACATGAATAAAGAAAAAGATTATTGTTTCAGTTTCATTGTTCATTATTTCTAGAATATAAATATTATATTATTTTATTTTAACTTGCGATCTTTTGATTTCAGATATGTGTCTAGTTTAGAAACTGTGTGTGTGTGTGTGTGTGCGTGAGAGAGAGAGTAACACAAAGACTACCACTGTAATCTTATTTTATATTAATTATTTAAACATAAACACATTTAAAATTAGAATGTGAATGAAATACAGTGATACCTCGAGATACGAGTTTAATTTATTCCGTGACTTTGCTCGTATCTCAAATTGCTCGTATCTCAAAGCAATTTTCCCCATTTAAATGAATTGAAATCCCATTAATCCGTTCCAGCTCGCAAAATTCCACTCCAGTTGTTTTGTTTATGTGTTTTGAATATCATCGCTGTCAGACGGAATCCTCATATCTCCAAAACCGTTATTTTTCAGGAAATTAAAAAAACGCTAAAATTAACAAACTTAAATCAAGCATCGCGTTAGTTCTGGCAGGCCACGACGCGCACCAATCCGGTTACAACATCCATATTACCGACCATTTAAATTCCCATTCATAGAGCCACTCTAGCACTTCGCTGCTGCCGCAATCTAAACTCCCTCCTCCAACCCCGACTCCACCGAGCCGGAACCCGTGTTTGCTGTACCAGTTTACGTCATAAATCTCCACATATTTTTCTCTCTCACTCCCTCTCTCTCTCATTATTTAATTATTTATTTATCCTTTCATTCATTTATTACTTTCCAAAAACGCGTAAGCGAGCAAATCTGATACTATGGTTCTGTTATACGGGGGGTTTATTCTATTTTCTAGTCGCTGCTCTCCGCGATCTGTCCACACATGCGCACGGACGGGTGCGTGGATTCTTGCCCAGAACAGAACCATAGCCTACCGCCAACACTAACTGTATGTCATCTAATAAATTCTCTTTTGACAAAGTGGTCCTGACAGAACTGAAATTCTCTTAACTTAACTGAACTTAATTGCTACAATTTCTGTTTTCTTTACATTAATTTTGCTTAATTTTCTTCATCACTTTTCTCTTCACTTGTTTTTGCCTTTTTTGTCACTCTTTCCTCACTAACATCTGCCGGTCGTTTTAATAAAAACCTGTCCGGTCGGCATATCAGATGCGGTGTAGTTAGACACAAGTTACATTTTTTAACGGATCCAGCGCTTAAAACGGATCCGAACATTACGGATCCTCAGATGGTCGGCACCTCACGCAGCAACTTTTGTGACTCTCCATAGGAAATGAATGACTTCCTGTTTATCGGCCGTCGTTTGTCGTGTGCAGTGTGAAGGCGGCTTTAACCGAGTGAGACGCGGGAAGCTGAGGCGGGGAAACAGAGCACACGTGGTTGTTGGGGATCTTTGTTTCGGTGGCGGCGGCTCGGATGCTCGTATCTCAAAAATTTGCTTGTATCTCAAGGCAAAAATTTGGTCGAATCACAGCTCGTATGTCAAAAAATTCGTATGTCAAAGCACTCGTATCTCGAGGCATCACTGTACAATACAGTTATTAAGAATTAAAATTCCTTTTTAACATATTAACATCTCATTAACATCTTTTTAAAACTTTCTTGCCATCATTATTAACCAAATAAACACTTTAATGCATATTTTATGTTAATGATATATTTTGTAAATAAAACTACTTAAGACATAAAAAAGGTCAAAAATAAAATTTCTTCTTAACTTCCGTTTTCTTGTTCTTGAGCTCTTTTCTCCCAGATGGGAACTACAACATGACCTGTCCTGTAATTCATTAAAAATAAACATAAAAAATAAAAGAAAATCATATTAAGAAGAAGAAGAGGAATAATAAGAGTAAAATGATCACAATGTAATGAACTGAACTATATAGTTACATTATTATATTATATACAGTAGAATTGTCTCTGATGTAAAGAAATAAACTTTCTTGTATTATAATTAGGCCATCCTTAAAAATATTCTCATTTGCTGTAACCAGACCGACCGTCAATTTAGGACCGACTCAATTTATTTTTTTTTGCTTTAAGTCCGACCGCCGGTTGTAAATTTGCGTTAAGACCGCCCTTTTTTTTTTTACTCTTCAAACAACTAATACAAAAGCAATAAAATAATATTAACGGGTTCGGGCACCATAATACATCTAAAATTAGCATCAAAATAAGGTTTGCACCGGTGCGCCTGAAGGCACGGGATGAAGACCCAGTCAGTGACGTCACGATATGCTAATTTGTTTAAAGTCATACCTACGTAATCACCATCACCAAAATTGTACATTTTTTTTTACATTGAATCTTGGAAAAAAAATAATAAATCTACCTACCGACCCTTTTTTTTACTGTTACTGCAAACCAAAATATTTTTAAGGATGGCCTAAATATAAAATTATATAAATGATTACCTTGTCCCCTCGATGTCCTCTATAGTCTCAGGGAGACACCTGTCCATCGTCTCAGGTAACTGACTTGCTACCACACCTGTAATCAGTGCAATGATACACAGAATCACCTGCGACAGGTGAGTCCACACATCGTCCAATAGGAGAATTAGAGGAGCTAAAGCCACGCCCAGCCGCCCCATGAAGGAGTTATAGCCCATCCCATTCTGTCTGTCTCACACACACACACACACACAAATATATTTTTATTTTATTTTATTTTTTATTTTTATTTAATTTTTTTTACTAATTTTTATTACCATATAAATAATACCCCAAATTTGTGTGTGTGTGTGTGTGTGTGTGTTAGTTACCTGATGACAGTGGGGTAAAGTTCAGAGCTGTATAGGACAAGTGTTGAAAAGGCAATGGAGGAGAAACCTTTACCCAGAACTCCAATCACTGAGCGCACAATCCACTGATCTACAGACAGACAAACAGACAGGTCCAGAGGCCACGCCTCCTTCATTAGAAATGACAAGTTCAGAGGCCACAGCTCCTTCATTAGAACTGACTAAAGAGGCCACACCTCCTTCATTAGAAATAACAGGTTCAGAGGCCACACCTCCTTCGTTAGACATAACAGGTTCAGAGGCCACACCTCCTTCGTTAAAGCTGGCTTTTTCACATTTGTAACTTATCTCCTTACCTTTTGGTATAAAGACATTACTGATGAGTGCACAGCCAGACAGCAGGAGACCGCACACCTCAGTGCGACGCCGACCAATCCGGTCAAGCAACAGATAGACAACAACTTTAGCAGGAATCTCCACAGTACCATAGAGGAACTGGTTTAGGTACAGATCCAGACCAAATCCTTTGATGTTAAAGCTGATCCCATAGTAAGTGGAAGCCACACCGTACCTGAAACACATGCAATTATTTATGAACAGAGCTGAGAGATAATATTTACAGCGTTTGGCAGACACCCAAATTTGGTCTTTGTACTTGAGGAGGAGCTTTTTCTCACAGAGCCCCACAGTTATGGAACAGACTTCCAGTTAGAGTTCGGGACTCAGACACAGTCTCAGTGTTTAAGTCCAGGCTAAAAACACATCTGTTTAGTTTAGATCATTATGAATAGCTTTTCTTAGGTAAAGGAGCAGATCTGGAGGGTTCATGGGTATAGAGTGTTTGGTGAACTGGGATGTCTGGATGTTGTCTCCTTACCACCCTCACAAGTCACTCAGGTTTACAGACTGTGGAGTGTTGGGACGCTTTACATCTATATGTATGAATTAATTTATTTATTTATATTCTTATTTTTTTCTTATTACTATTGTTTATATATTTATTTTCTATTGTTGTATATATTTATATATACACAAAATATATATTTTATTTTTTATTTTTATTTATTTATTTATTTATTTATTTATTTATTTTAGCACATAAATAATACCCCAAACTTTGAGATGATGTGAATTGTTAAAAGCGCTACACAAATAAATTTAATTAGATTTTCCTGTTTTTTTATGAGGTAGCACCCTGATGAGGTCCATGGATGAGGAACTTGAGGAGAGGAAAGTAAATGTGATGAACTCCAATGGTGTCAAGGAAAATAATTCAGGGTTTAGATGAGATAAACAGGACCGGCATAAACTACAGAGGAAGGAGAGATAAAGGCTGGAGACTAGTGTGTGTGTGTGTGTGTGTGTGTGTGTGTGTGTGTGTGTGTGTGTGTGTGTGTCTCTGTGTTATTGATAATAATCAAAGTGGAAATGTATTTTTTTCTCCATACCAGGTAACTCCAGTCATCAGAGCCAGTCTCCTCATTTTGGGTGTCCTCATCAAGTCAAGATATGAGTATGTCCTGTTTCCTCCCTCAGATACTATAGAGGAGAGAACCTACAGCAGGATTAAGGTGGAAATTAAGATGTCACTCTCACCATAAAGCTTCAGTTTTTGTCCAGTTTATTTTAGCAAAAGACGCTCAGTGGTTAAGGTGTTGGACTACTGTGCAAAAGGTCATGAGTTTGAATCCCCAGTCCACCAAGCTGAGACTGCTGGGCCCCGGAGCAAGACCCTTAATTGCTCACTTGTATAAATTGAAATCCATGCTGTCAAATGCTTATTCTTGACCTAAAGATATCACTCCTAAATGAATGTTATTACTTAAGGCATAGTTTAGAATATCCCTCATCAAGAATAAATTATACTTAATGGATCTTCCCTCAACACAGTAGTACTGGTTCTCTGAATTAAAAACTCATAAGCTTGTTTAACCTGTTGGCAGGTCAAAAGATATCCTACTTTTTATGTCGTTCTTGATAAGGGCATCTGCCAAATTATGTAAATGTAAATGCAAATGTCCATGTTCATCAAAGCAACAGGTCTCCAGTTTGTCAATTTAGGTCACGTTTTTGGCAGCAGTGTCAATAATGCTCTTTAACAACTTATAAGGAAGGATTCAGTCTGTGTAAACATCACTAGCATTTCAAAATTGTCTCGTCTAATGACATCCCAGAATTCATTGTAAAACTTGGGGGGAAGTCCATTGAATCCAGTGGTGTGGCCCGAAGAGAGTTCTTGAGAAAAATCAAGGCCAAGGAACAGGTCAAGCCCCAGGATATTAACACCATGCTTAGTTATGTAGAAAGGAATCTCTGGTAGTCTTACCAGAGCACAGAGTACCGGCACACAGTAGCACGCAGCGGCCACTCCGGATACAATATGGTGCTATTTATGTTTTTTAGCCTGACTATTCCTAGTACAGTACATGTACATCAGGGACAACGGTGTTGTAAATTTGTGACCTTGGCTTGGTGTGGAGACCAGGACTCCAGACCTTGTCATCGCCTGATACCAGGAACGAAGAGACGGTATACCGAAACAATGATCGAGGAAGCGGAAGCACGGTAAGCAGGCGTGTGTCCATGGTAGGCTAAAATGATGCAGGCCATTTTATTTACCACGGGAATTCACCACAGTATTCATTGTTGAAGAGTACATTCCCCCCAGCGCTAATGCTAAAGAGGCTCTATGTGAACTCTATGGAGCTATTAGCAATCTGCAGAATGTTTATTCCGACAGACTGTTTATCATCGCTGAAGATTTCAATCATACAAATCTCAAATTCCATCCTCTCAAATTCAAATTCATGCTTCCTAAATTCCATCAGTATGTGGACTTTGCAACGAGAGGGGAAAACATGCTGGATCCTGTTTGCACAAACAAGTCAAGTCAAGTCAAGAAGCTTTTATTGTCATTTCAACCATATATAGCTGTTGCAGTACATAGTGAAATGAGACAACGTTTCTCCAGGATCAAGGTGCTACATAAAACAAAGACAGGGCTAAAGATTTGTAAGTAGTCTTAGCCACATAAAGTGCAACTGTGCAACCTGGTGCAAACAGTGCAGGACAAGACAAACAAGACAGACAAGACAGTGCAGGACAAAAGACAGTGCAGGACAAAAGACAGTGCAGGACAAGAGACAGTGCAGACACAAAGTTAAGTTTATTGTAAGACAATACAAAAAGTACAAAAAATGCAATACACAAAAGACAATAAATAGTAAACAGTAACAGAAACAGCGCCGACTGACCAGTGTTAATACTGTATGTGAATACTGAATGTTCAAACAATATTTCGTGCAGTAACATTAGAATGACCACAGTTTCTTAGCAGCAGGTCCTTGGGATAATATATAGAATTGTGCAAAAAACAGCAAATGTCTGAAATATTATATAGTATGTGCGAACTGGCTGAGATATTGTACAATATGTGCAAAAACGGCTGAAATGTTGGGACAGTTTGTGCAAAAACAGCAGAAAAGGTGTGCAAAACAGCATGTAAACAGTTTGCTGGATTGTAAGCAGCATGTAAACTGTATGATGTGTCAGTGTGTGTGTTTTGTGAGGGTCTATGCAGTCCATACAGATGATGTGTGTATGTTGTCCTCAGTGCAGTACAGTTCAGTTATTGAGAAGTCTGATGGCTTGTGGGAAGAAACTGTTACACAGTCTGGTCGTGAGGGCCCGAATGCTTCGGTACCTTTTTCCAGATGGCAGGAGGGTGAAGAGTGTGTGTGAGGGGTGTGTGGGGTCATCCACAATGCTGTTGGCTTTGCGGATGCAGCGTGTGGTGTAAGTGTCTGTGATAGAGGGAAGAGAGACCCCAATGATCTTCTCCGCTGTCCTCACAATCCGCTGCAGGGTCTTGTGATCTACCTTCAAGAGAGCAAGGGTTATTCCCATCCTGAAGAAACCTGCTCTGGATCCATCAGACATCAGTAACTACAGACCGGTATCACTTCTCTCGTTTCTTTCAAAAATTCTTGAACGCATTGTCTTTAATCAACTGTCTGTCTATCTCTCACAGAACAACCTCCAAGACCCCAACCAGTCTGGCTTTAAAGCAGCTCATTCCACAGAGACAGCCCTTTTAGATGTCTCTGAGAAACTACATGCTGCTAGATCAGCCAATCTCTCATCCGTCCTTATCCTCCTTGACCTTTCAGCAGCGTTTGATACGGTTAACCATAAGACTCTCTTAGCCACCCTCAGGAGTCTTGGGATATGCGGATCAGCTTGGGAATGGTTCGCTTCCTACCTGGAAGGACGCTCATATCAGGTAACATGGAGGGGAGTGACATCTGCTCCACGCAGACTCTCCACTGGCGTCCCACAAGGCTCAGTACTTGGTCCTCTTCTTTTCTCCCTGTATACTCACTCTCTTGGTGAAGTTATTTCCTCACATGGGTTCTCTTACCACTGCTATGCTGATGATACACAACTTATCTTCTCTTTCCCACCCGCAGAAATTTCATCATGGATGACTGCTCATCAGTTAAAGCTTAATCCTAGCAAAACTGAGCTGCTCTTCATCCCAGGTGATTCATCCCCAGGTCATGATCTTGCTATATCCTTGCACAATGATCTGATCTCCCCTTCAGCCACAGCTCGCAACCTTGGGGTAACCATGGACAATCAACTGTCCTTTTCCTCTCATGTTGCTAATGTGACTCGCTCATGTCGGTTTCTTCTCTACAACATTAGAAGGATTCGACCATTTCTGTCCACACAGGCTGCTCAGGTACTTGTTCAGTCTCTTGTCATTTCTAGACTGGATTACTGCAATGCACTGCTGGCAGGTCTACCTATGAACGCAATCCGTCCTCTGCAAATGATCCAAAATGCAGCTGCCCGGCTTGTTTTCAACCTGCCAAAGTTCTCTCATACCACCCCGCTGCTGCGATCCCTCCACTGGCTTCCGGTAGCTGCACGCATCAGATTCAAAACACTGATGCTGGCCTACAAAGCCAAAAATGGACCAGCTCCCTCTTACCACAAAGCCCTCATCACTCCTCGCACTGCACCCCGCACCCTCCGATCTACCAGCACTGCTCGACTGGTTCCACCATCTCTCAGGGTAAGAGGCAAGTATACTACAAGACTCTTCTCTGTACTGGCACCAAGGTGGTGGAACGAACTTCCCCTAGAGGTCCGGACAGCTGAGTCACTGGCTATGTTGAAGACCTACTTATTCAGGAAACACTTCAACTAGCACTTCTTTCATTATCTTTTGCATTTAAATAAAAAAAAAAAAAAAAACACACCTTTGACACTTTCATTGTAACTTTGAACAAATGTTTTAAACTCATGGTATCTTAAGTATGTAACTTAGTGATCCAGCATTAATGTATTCAATGTTAGAGATTTAAGCACTTATGTACGTCGCTCTGGATAAGGGCGTCTGCCAAATGCTGTAAATGTAAATGTAAATGTAAATGAGATGGTGCAGTTCCCGAACCAGACAGTGATGCAGCTGCTCAGGATGCTCTCAATGGTCCCTCTGTAGAACATGGTCAGGATGGGGGAGGGAGATGTGCCTTTCTCAGCCTTCATAGGAAGTAGAGACGCTGCTGGGCTTTCCTGGTGATGGCGCTGGTGTTGAGTGACCAGGTGAGGTTCTCCGCTAGATGAACACCAAGAAATTTGGTGCTCTTGACGATCTCTACAGATGATCCGTCGATGTTCAGTGGAGAGTAGTCACTCTGTGCTCTCCTGAAGTCCACAACCATCTCTTTAGTTTTATCCACATTCAGAGAAAGGTTGTTGGCTCTACACCAGGCAGTTAGTTGTTGCACCTCCTCCCTGTATGCTGACTTGTCGTTCTTGTTGATGAGACCCACCACGGTCGTGTCATCGGCGAACTTGATAATATGATTCGATCTGTGCATTGCTGCACAGTCGTGAGTCAGCAGAGTGAACAGCCGTGGACTGAGCACGCAGCCTTGAGGAGCTCCAGTGTTCAGTGTGGTGGTGCTGAAGATGCTGTTCCCGATCTGGACTGACTGAGGTCTCCCAGTCAGGAAGTCCAGGATAAAGTTGCAGAGGGAGGTGTTTAGTCCCAGCAGGCTCAGCTTCCCAATCAGGTGCTGAGGGATGATTGTATTGAATGCTGAACTAAAGTCTATGAACAGCATTCGTACATAAGTGTCTTTATTGTCCAGGTGGGTGAGGGCTAAGTGGAGGGCTGTGGCAATGGCATCGTCTGTGGAGCGGTTTGGACGATACGCGAACTGTAAGGGGTCCAGTGAGGGTGGTAGCTGGGTCTTGATGTGCCTCATGACGAGCTTCTCGAAGCACTTCATAACTATGGGTGTGAGTGCAACGGGATGATAGTCATTGAGGCAGGACACTGTAGACTTCTTTGGGACAGGAACGATGGTGTTAGTTTTGAGGCACGTAGGAACAACGGCGCTGCTCAGGGAAATGTTGAAGATGTCCGTAAAGACATCCGCTAGCTGTTCTGCACATTCTCTGAGCACCCTGCCAGGAATGTTGTCTGGTCCAGCAGCCTTCCGTGGGTTAACTCTGCATAGAGATCTCCTCACGTCGACCGTGGATAGACAGAGTACCTGGTCGTCAGGGGAGGGATGGACTTCCTCTGCGTTACGTTGTTCTGTACCTCAAACCGAGCATAGAAATCGTTCAACGCGTCTGGGAGGGAGGCGTCGCTATCACAAGCAGGTGAAGCTGTCTTGTAGTTTGTGGTTGCCTGTATGCACTGCCACATGAGCCGGGTGTCTCCGCTGTCCTGGAAGTGGCTGTGGATGGTCTGGCCGTGTGCGTGCTTTGCCTCTCTGATGGCTCGGGACAGTTTGGCCCTTGCTGTTTTTAGGGCCGCCCTGTCCCCTGTTCTGAAGGCTAGGTCTCTAGTCCTCAGCAGAGCACGCACATTAGCAGTCATCCACGGCTTCTGGTTGGAGCGTGTAGTGATGGTCTTGGAGATGGTCACGTCATCAATGCACTTGCCGATGTAACTGGTCACTGATGACGCGTACTCCTCCAAGTTGACAGAGTCACTGTTGGTTGCAGCCTCCCTGAAGATATTCCAGTCAGTGTACTCAAAGCAGTCCTGAAGAGCAGAGGTGGCTCCTGCTGGCCAGGTTTTCACCTGCTTCATAACCGGTTTTGTGCGTCTGACGAGTGGTCTGTATGTTGGAATTAGCATAACAGTGATGTGGTCTGAGTAGCCGAGGTGGGGTCGGGGCTCCGCACGGTACCCGCCGGGAATGTTTGTGTAAACAAGATCCAGCGTGTTTTCACCTCTCGTAGCAAAGTCCACATGTTGATGGAATTTAGGGAGCACTGACTTGAGATTTGCATGGTTGAAATCTCCGGCGATGATAAAAAGTCCGTCGGGGTGTTCTGTAGGTCGCTAATAGCTCCGTATAGCTCACTTAGCGCCTCTTTAGCATTAGCGCTAGGAGGAATGTAAACTCCGACAATGTAAACAGTAGTAAATTCCCGTGGTAAATAAAATGGTCTGCATCTAACAGTCACAAACTCCACTGATGATGAGCAGTAACTAGAAACAAGCACAGAGTTCTTGCACCAATCCGTGTTGATATAAACACACACACCACCACCGCGAGTCTTACCGCACAGAGCTGCATTTCTGTCGGCTCTAAATGAAGTTAGCCCGTCCAGCTGAATGGCGGCGTCCGGAACTCTGTCGCTGAGCCATGTCTCCATGAAAACAAACATGCAGCAGTTTCTAATCTCTCTCCGTGTAGAGCGTTCAAGTCGGATGTAGTCCAGTTTATTGTCCAGGGAGCAAACGTTGGCTAGTAGAATGGACGGGAGAGCCGGCCGGCTAGGGTTTGTTTTTAGCCTGTCACGGACACCCGCCCGCTTACCGCGCTTCCGCTTCCTCGCGCACCGCTTTCGGCTTCCCCTCTCCTGATCTCTGGTATCAGGTGGTACCGGGGACTGGAGGCCTGGTCTCCGCATCAAGCCGAGGTCACGTAGCCTATACAGTACATCATCGAGCAGGTTGGTTGTTACACGATTTCTGTACTTTATTAGGTCCTGATGGTTGTATACATCCGCATTCAATCCGGTTCTGAAGCAGGTGACAAATGGCGATGCATGTGGCAAGGCATACAGGCGATCAAGAAATACAAGATAGCTTCAACTGCCTGTGATAGTGATGCCTCCCTTCCAGATGCGCTAAAGAAATTCTACACGCGGTTTGAGGTGCAGAACAATGTACTGTAGCAGCAAGAAAGACCATTCCTCCCCCAACGATCAGGTACTCTGTCTATCCATGGCTGACGTGAGGAGGTGGTGCACCAGATAACATTCCTGGCAGGGTCCTCAAGGAATGTGCAGAACAACTAATGGATTTCTTTACTGACATATTCAACATTTCCCTAAGCAGCGCTGTTGTTCCTATGTGCCTCAAGACAACCACCATTGTCCCCGTCCCAAAGAAGTCTAGTGTCCTGCCTCAATGAATATCATCCCATCATACTCACGCCCACTGTAATGAAGTTCTTCGAGAAGATCATTATGAGGCACATCAAGACCCAGTTACCACCCTCACTGGACCCCCTATAATTTGCGTATCGTCCAAAACGCTTCACGGACGATGCCACTGCCTTGGCCCTTCATTTAGCCCTCACCCACCTGGACAAGAAATACACTTATGTACAAATGCTGTTCATTGATGTTTTTTCCCAGATTATACAGGCAGTTTAATTACTCCAGTCACTGGAATGCTGACTTGGCCATAACCACAGAGCTTCAGAGGTGATGGTTGCAACTCAACATCTGTGAAATATTTCTTGTAGGTGGCCATTTTAAGCAATGACAGCAGCATGCTATGAGTCTTTTGAAAATGCCCTTGTAGTCATGCAACAGTGTCAGGGTATGTTTTTGCACTGTTGAGTGTCTGGGAAATCCATAATCACTCGAGAAAATGGAAGAGAAGTGTGTGTTTTCTCCTCTTCGGGGCATCAATCAAGCCTGCAGCTACAAGTTATGTCTGAAACAACACATACCAGCACTTCCAGTGCATGACAGCATGTCTCCCAATATAGTTTAATGTTCAAAAAACAAAAGTGAGGTCCTACATTGTGAACTGACACTGTAAGGCAAAAAGTAGATGAAAAGTAACAGAAGAAAATTAGGGAAGAAAAAAGAAAGCAAGCAGCCATGTAATATATTTAACTCCTCTGGTTGTTCTTTCCTTCACCACTTTTATGAAGAGAAAGAAAGAAAGAACGAAAGAAAGAACGAAAGAAAAACAAAAACCGGGATTAATTTAGAAACCTAAAATGTATATTTTAATGTTTTTTTACAAGTTGTTAAAAGCACGGGGGGCACAGTGGCATAGTGGTTAGCACGTTGGCCTCACACCTCCAGGGTTGGGGGTTCGATTTCCGCCTCCACCTTGTGTGTGTGGAGTTTGCATGTTCTCCCCGTGCCTCAGGGGTTTCCTCCGGGTACTCCGGTTTCCTCCCCCGGTCCAAAGACATGCATGGTAAATTGTCCGTAGTGTGTGATTGCGTGAGTGAATGAGAGTGTGTGTGTGTGTGCCCTGTGATGAGTTGGCACTCCGTCCAGGGTGTATCCTGCCTTGATGCCCGATGACGCCTGAGATAGGCACAGGCTCCCCGTGACCCGAGGTAGTTCGGATAAGCGGTAGAAAATGAATGAATGAATGAATGTCTCAGTCAGGATTTAAGCCTCATCACAGCACAGACAGGACAGCCAGAAGTAAGCTTTCTGATTACAGAGTAAGAGAGTGAGAGTTACATGAGTGAGAGAGTGAGAGTGTTAAAAGCACTATATAAATAAAATGTCATTAAATTGAGATAAATTCTGTAAATTCAAGTTTCTAGTAGTCTCTGTATTGTGGAACGTGACTGACGACACTGTAGCTAGCAGACAGTCAGGTCAGGTTAGTCTGCTCTCTGGCTCAGGATTAACTAGACCTGTTCTGAGACTATGTGCTATACTGCAAAAATGAGATCAACGCCATTACAAGTGGGATGGACATCACAAAAATATATAAACTAAACTAAAAATCATCAATTTTAATTTTGATAAAGAATTTGAAGGTGTTTGGTTGTGGTGTTGTTTTTAAAGATTTTTTATTTATTTATATATATATATATATATATATATATATATATATATATATATATATATATATATATATATATATATATATTATGGCATGCCGTTTAGGAAATTATTCATGAGAGAATTGAATGAAAACTCGGAATATATTGAATGGATTCTCCAAAACTCGGAATATATTGAATGAAAATTCGGAATATATTGAATGGATTCTGAATATATTGAATGAAAACTCGGAATATATTGAATGGAAACTCGGAATATATTGAATGAAAACTCGGAATATATTGAATGAAAACTCGGAATATATTGAATGGAAAGTCTGAATATATTGAATGGAAAGTCTGAATATATTGAATGGATTCTGACGTCATCAAGGCGCACCCGATATCACTTGAGTAAAGTTGGCTGCATATTCACAGATTCGAGTTTCCCAAGTCAATAACTCCTGAGCTAAACGCTCTAATTACACAAATAACACCTTTTTTTATGGTAGTAATGTAGAGAGGCAGCTACAACCCAATTTTCCTCAATATCAGCTTTCCTCCGCGTTGGAAAAAATACATAAGTCTCTATGTGCGAACACCTAAGAGACAGATTCCAAGGGACCGTCTGCAAAGTGCAAAACCGGGTTTTCGGGCTTTGCAGACGGTCCCTTGGAATCTGTCTCTCAGTCGTCTGCACTATAGAGACTTATGTATTTTTTCCAACGCGGAGGAAAGCTGATATTGAGGAAAATTGGGTTGTAGCTGCCTCTCTACATTACTACGATAAAAAAAAGAGGTGTTATTTGTGTAGTAACACCCTTTAGTTCAGGAGTTATTGACTCAGGAAACTCGAATCTGTGAATATGCAGCCAACTTTATTAAGTACCCCTATTTACATATCTAACAGACACGGATCAAGATCACTAATTTGGATCTCTTTTGGTGTCCACTACACTACTGTCTGCCTATTGTCTGATGCTAGGTAGGTGGGTTAATATGGGTTTGTAATAGCAGATTTGGTTGTAAATAATTTTATTGTTATAAACTTTCAAATTACACTAGGCCATCTCACTGTATCCAAAAGACACATATTGCTGCTGAATTGACAGTTGTAAGACACAATATGCCTGAAGTATTGGAAAAGTCACGCAAGACTGGTGACTTTGTTAAATTTCTTTAAACCTGCAAATATCTGTCTTTTGGATACAGTGAGATGACCTAGTGTAATTTGAAAGTTTATAACAATAAAATTATTTACAATTTACAACCAAATCTGCTATTACAAACCCATATTAACCCACCTACCTAGCAGCGAATAAGTTTATCGCTGACTCAGTCATTCTGCCTAAAGTACAAAATATCGGGTGCGTCTTGATGACGTCAGGATTCATTCAATATATTCCGAGTTTTCATTCAATATATTCAGAATCCATTCAATATATTCCGAGTTTTCATTCAATATATTCCGAGTTTTCATTCAATATATTCCGAGTTTTGGAGAATCCATTCAATATATTCCGAATTTTCATTCAATATATTCCGAGTTTTGGAGAATCCATTCAATATATTCCGAATTTTCATTCAATATATTCAGGATTCATTCAATATATTCCGAGTTTTCACTCAATTCTCTCATGAATAATTTCCTAAACGGCATGCCATAATATATATATATATATATATATATATATATATATATATATATATATATACGTATATACATACGTATATATATATATATATATATATATATATATATATATATATATATATATATTTATATAATTAACCTGATTTTATTTGGTACAGTGTTACTTTGGTAAAATGACTGATTTAAAAAAAAAAATCTCTCTCTCTCAAAGGTTAGCATTAAAATGTCAAAACTATTCATATCTTGAAAACAACTATTAATGCTTTGGAAAGAGACAAATAGGTTGTGGGAAGATTGTAAATAACAATGAGTCTTTGCATTATGACAAACTCAAAAGAAGAAACTAGAAGTGAGCTCTCTCTTACCAGGAGCACTGGTGAGAACAATATACTGCTCCACCAGAGACATGAATACTCCCAGTACCTTTTCTTTAATCTTTATAACGATCTTTAATAATGATGTGTCATCTTTATCGTGAGGCTGGATCTACTATGAAGGATCTATGAAGCTGGTAGGAGATTTCTATAAGCAGCTCTACAGTGCAGAAAGCTGCTACATGGACTGTGCTACTGATGTCCTCACAGAGTTACTTGGGGAGGTATAAAAAAAATCTTGGACAATATGTTCACCTTTCAAGAACTTTCAGAAGCAATGCAACAACTATCCACAGCTCTGGGACTTAAACAGACTGGATCTACACAAAGTTTTATCTGAATGTACTGAAAGTAAGACACTTCCCCCAAGTTGTCGTCGAGCAGTTCTGTCATCGCTCCCCAAAATCGATCCACTTTCACATCCACGTCCTTGCACTGGGAGGTATAATTCTGGTGTGCGAATCCAGTGTTGTCTGTTCCAGAAAAAGTTAATTGACGATTTTTCATTGAAAGTCTGAAATCAACTCATCTGGTGGTTCCATAATGATGTGCCACAAAGTGGGGCAGCCAGGTAGTTTACTAACAAGATTCTTTCTTTATAGGGTAGCTGGGGCAATAACCATTTCCATTTTGCCAACTGACCAGAAACATTTTCTAGTAATTCTTTTGGAACTGTTCATTCCCCAAAAAACTCCAAGGATTTGTAATCTATTTTTTATCCATTTTGAGTTGCAGTTTGCTGCTAGTTACCAAAAATAAAACCTTCACTTTTTGTCCAGTTCACCCTGGCAAAAGAGGCCTTATGTCATCTGCATATGCTGATAAAACCATTTTAGAATGATCATTTCTGTTAGGGATCATTTCTGTGAGTTTCTTTCTTAAGTTTCATAGCAGCAGCTCAATAATACAACTGCCTAGAGAAAGGACACCCTTGACTTATGACTCTTGAGGCAGGTACTGGAGCACTTAGACCTCTCCCTGCCTTAACCCTCACATACACATTGGTGTACAGTAGACGAATATAAGAAATAAAAACATCAACAAACACAAAATGCCTCAGTACATTAAAAAGGTATTCATGATCAACACGATCAAATGCTTTCTCTAATCTAATGATAAAACCCCTAGATTTGTGCCTTCAGGATACAAGCTGCTCAGAGACTTCTGTACAATAAAGATACACTTTGGGAAAATATTGCCTGCATGATGCTGATGCAAGCGGGTGACTTAACAACAATGAATCAATTAACAATTAATGAATCTCCAAGAGGTGAGTTTATCTGTGCTCACTCCCTTTTACAGATCCATGTTGCAGCCTTGGAAAACTGTGATAAAAACACAAGAGGTGAATATCCCTGAACACTGGGCCCCTGAAAAACATTTATTCTTCAACCAGTTGATCCAAACAAGTTTGCTGTCCTCTGCAAGTATATGGCAGTGCTTGTTTCGGAACGGTATTATAAATCTGGGTCATCTGTTACAAGATGAAGTGTGGAGAACAACCGAAGAACTAAAAGAGATGACAAGTTTTAAATCTTCAGGTCTGGTATCAAAACTGAAAGAAGAAATCTACAATGCATTACTAACTGGCCACAGGACTTACATTGGTCGGAGACATGACAACCTCCAAAACATGGGGAACAAGAAGGAGCTCCCAGAAAGAGTTTTCCCAGCATAAAGAGAACAAGAAGAGGGAGTCGTAAACTCCATCTTGACCTTTAAGACTCCTCACATAAGCTTCTTCAAATGAGTTTTCTCCCAAAACGCAATGTATAACCTTACAGTTAAAATCACACACAAAAGCTCATTGAGGAGACAGAAAGTGTCCAGGTGGCCAGGTGTGTTGAACTCAGACTTCCTCGTGAGAGACAGATGGATGCTGTATAAACCGCCCATAGAGAAACGCACTGGTAACCTGTGGTGGAGGGTAATTCATGTGGTAATAGCCACAGCTGAACAGGTAGCACACCTGAACACAGCTGTGAAAATGGATTGTCGTGATTGAAGGTGTTGTTAAACCATCTGATTGGATCAGCAAAACTGGTAGTGTGGAAAACTCACAAAAATAAAGGCTTACAACTTGCCACTGTAAATTCTGAAATAATTTTCAAGCGACTAGTTGCAGAAAGATTAAAGACTTAATTTGTTTTTCATACTGTAAGTTGACAAATAATTCATTGGGTGTTTGTGAAGTTTGGTGTGTTAACAGTACTATATGTACTGTTTATGATAATGAGCTTGTTTTTTAAATTCTGAAAGTTTTTTCCACATTAACTTATTTGTTTTACTTTCCTTATTAACACGTCTTATTTTTACTTATTCTTTTTTATTCTTCTGGATATTGAATGTCTCACCTCTGGTTTCAGGATGGTTAAGACTCTTGTCCTCTTGTTCATCACGGCACATTTCTTTAAGTAATACTGAGCTTTCTCCACTTTACCGTTAGCGATTAGCCACCGAGCGGACTCTGGAACCCACCTGTAATTAAAACAGAAGAATTGGTTTATCAGAATTTCCAAATTAGTTCACATTACATCAGATATACAGGGTTCCTCAGGTATCCTGCTTGTGGAACCTTTCACAAAGTCTTTACCTTTGGAAAACTAAAAACCCTCAACTGTGCAAAAATTGTTTTTTTAAATAATAATTTAAAATATTTTTGATCCATTTCACTTCCCTTATATAGTCACTATTTCCTGACTGTCATCAGTAATCATGTTGCATGTTACAATGTGCAGGAACTGTTTCAGGCTGGTTTGATTTTAATCCGTAATATTGCAAAGGTTATTGTGATGCCTCATATTTAAATTTAATCTTTATTTTATTAGACTTTTAATGAAGAATGATTTTATTTATCACTGAATTATGAAGAGTATTCATTTTAATAACTAATTAAATAAAATTAAATAAAACATTTCCCGATGTTTGATGATGACAATATGTTTTATATATTTTATGATTCATGTCATTATAAATCATGGTGCTTTTTGGTATTGTGTGTTATAAAAATCCTGACCTCCAGCTGATTAATGCCACAGCGAGCGGTAAAGTGACCGTCACAGTTAGCCATCTCCAATCTCTCACTCCGTAAGCCATGACAGGAAGCACCATGTACCCAAAAGTCCAGCTCAAACTGTCAATCACACCCACCAATTTCCTGCTCTCTATACTCACCCACTCCACATCTGAGAACACACACACAGAGAACACCACCAGGTTACGTATGTAACCCGGTTCCCAAAGAAGGAAACGAGACGCTGCGTCAGGGCTGACACTATGGGAATGTTTCTGTGAGGAAGTTGTGTCTGAAGCTCTGTGTGCACACATGCCAATTTAATGGCTCGGGAAGGTAACGTGATGAAGTGATTACGTGCCAGTAAGTCCATATAAGGCATCTACGTCACATTACTCCAGCTTCTATATGTCTGAAGATAGCACAAGGAAATGCACGGGCATTGGCCAGCAATGCAGCATCTCATTCCCTTCTCAGGGAACCGGGTTACATACATAACCTGGTGTAGTTCCCTTTTGAAGGAACTCAACGTTACATCAGGGCTGACGCTAAGGGAATGCCAATACCCACGCCGGTTGATGACCATGAGAGAGCATGAGCAGACTGGGAACAGAACATCAATGGCCCTGCAGGACCTGGGACCCTGCTGTCCAAGTCTAGGTTGTAGAACCTGATAAAGGTGTGCGGAGAGGACCAAACCCCCGTAGCACAAATATCTTCAAGGTGGACACCCCTGGCTAAGGCACTGGATGAGGCGATACCCCCATTGGAGTGAGCACTGATACTGAGAGGCGAGGCAAGACCGCAGAGAGCAGAGCCATCTTCAGGGTCAGAAAGTTCTCAGAGGCAGACTCCATGGGCTCAAAGGGGGCTTCCAGCAGCCCCTCGAGGACCACAGAGAGGTCCCAGGAAGGAAGGCACAGTCTACAGGAAGGTGTCAGCCACCTGAGAGCACACAAAGAGGGTACCTACCCAAGGAGGCCCTGAGTACAGGTTCGTGGTTTGTAGCAATGGCAGCCACATACACCTTAAAAGTAGAAGGGGACAGGCCCAGAGAAAAGCAAGACTGCAGGATCTCCTGCACTGTACCGGCTGGGCAGTGAACTCTATTTTGACAGCGTTCATCGCAACACTTCAGAGCATACAGCTTCCTAATAGAGAGAGCCCTAGCATTCAGTAGAGTCTCTGTCTTCTCAGATGAGATGCCTGCCTCTAGGAACTGGTCCCAGTCAGGGGCCAGACCCAGAACTGCCACATATCGGGTGGGGGTGTAGGATTGCCCCCTGCACCTGAGAGAGGAGATCCTTCCTGACGGGAACCTCCCATGGAGTGCTGTTCAGGAGAGAGACTCAAACCAATCTAGAGAGGGCCAATGAGGCGCAACTAGGAGAAGGTTGACTCAGGTATGGTGCACTCTGGCTAGGATTTGCATTAGCAGAGCTACCAGGGGAAAGGCGTACAGACGGAGCCTCGGCCAAGTCCATACCAAGGCATCAAAGCTCAAAGGGGCCGGAAATCTGCCAAATTTGCTCCACCGGGTTGGGTTAGAGACGCTACTCCCCAGGCATCAGCACCTGCCTCGACAGGAAGTCTGCCTCCTGATTTACATGCCCTGGTATAAAAACTGCTCTCAGCAAAAGGAACCTGGTCTCTGCCCAGAGTAGAATCTCCAGGCAATTTATGTGCCATGAGAGATAAGGGCCCTCCCATAGACCCTGGGCAGGGCAGCCATCCAAGTTCGCTCCCCAGCCTGAAAGCGAGGTATCTGACAAAAGAATACTGCAACTGTGACACACCCCTAGAGTGGGACCAAAGTCCAGGAACCGGGGTCTTTTCCACATAAGAAGGGTACAAAGCCCATGGTGCGTAACCCTTATAAACCTGAGGGGATGTTAACCTAAAGGGATACTGGTTGTGGAGGTGGTGTTGGCACTATATTTAGCCATTTGCTCACTGTAACTCAGAGAACACAATATAGATTTAATTCATTTGAAGTGCTTGTTGATTTCTCTTGCTATAGTAACTGTGTATAGACCCCCAGGGCCCTACACTGATTTTCTTAGAGAATTTGCAGATTTTCTTTCAGACCTATTGGTAAATTTTGATAAAGCGTTAATTGTAGGAGACTTTAACGTTCACGTTGACGATACAAACGATACTTTAGGACTCACATTTAT
This sequence comes from Tachysurus vachellii, assembly GCF_030014155.1. Lineage (NCBI taxonomy): Eukaryota > Metazoa > Chordata > Actinopteri > Siluriformes > Bagridae > Tachysurus > Tachysurus vachellii. Next base: position 219,738 of record NC_083469.1, read on the forward strand.
TGACCTACTAAACTCATTTGGACTTAAATGAAACATCACTAGAGCAACTCATCGTCTTAATCATACACTAGATTTAATAATATCAACAGAATAGATGTCACTGATACAGATATCATACCTCAAAGTGATGATATCACAGACCATTACCTCATACTGTACACACTACCTGTAGAACAGACTAACTGTGTCTCACCACGTTATCGATTCGGTAGAATTATTATTCTGACCACTAAAGACAGATTCACAAATAACCTGCCTGATCTGTCTGGACTTCTTACTGTACCCTTAAACACAGACGATCTAGATGTAATGACTAACAGCATATACATATATTGACTAGCACATTAGACACTGTTGTCCCATCAGATTAAAGAAGGTTAGAGACAAAACACCTGCACCATGGTATAATAGTCATACTCACACCCTCAAGAGAGAAACAACCTGTAACCTTGAGCAAAAGTGGAGAAAAACTAAATTAGAGGATTTTAAAATTGCGTATAAGGACGTATGTCCAGCTATAGACAGGCTCTAAAAGCTGCTAGGGCTCTGAGCACCTGAGCATAGAAAATAGCCATAACACTCCCAGGTGTTCATTTAGCACAGTGGCTAGATTAACCATAAAAAAACAGAGATCCAAACACACTATTCCATCACAGTTCAGTAGTGAGGACTTTATGAGATTCTTCACTGATAAAATTGAAAGTATCAGGAAGAAAATTGTTGATGTTCAAAATATGAGAGCGTCTTGTGACCCAGTCTCACCTAAAGCTCTACACTCACAATTACAAAAGGAAGAACACAATACTGGTACGCTTTGCCCCTGAAAGCGAACCTGAGGAACTTTCTGTGCTCTGGCAAAATAAATGTGAAATAAATGTCTTTGAGGTCTATTCTCACAAACCAGTCCTCGGACCTGATCTGGGACACAATAACCTTGAGTGTGAACATCTTGAACTTGTAAGTCTTCAGAGTACAGTTCAGACCCCACAGGTCCAAAATCGGATGCAGCCGTCCTTCTTGGGTACAACGAAATATTGTCTGTAAATGCTGGAGTCCCGCTCTGGGAGGGGAACATGTCCTATGGCCCCTTTCCTCAGGAGTGAGAGAAGTTCCACTTGGAGGAACACAGCCTGGTGCCTGCCAATGATCGTGGGCAACACACCCTGAAAACATGGAGGACGTGAGGAGAAGTAGATCCTGTACCCTTATTCTACGGTATCCAGGCACACCTGGCAGAACTTTCCACACTACCTGGTTGTCTGAGAGAGGTGTCAAACTCGCGCAGAACTCCTGGGTGCCCTGAAACAGCAAACTAGCAGGTGCTAACCCAGAGAGAGCCGTGCAAGGAATAAGAGCAGGCACAGATCCTACTGCTCCCTGAAATGCCGGAGGCAGCAGGGCAGGCAGTAGGGGGAACCTTCCTGAATAGGACACTCCTAGGAACCCCTGCCCTCCGGCAACAGGACTTCTTCTTAGCCCGCCTGGCCAAGATGATGGACCTAAGGTCCCCTCTCACCTGATGGGTTTGGGCCTGGGCACACTGACCAGCCTCCCTATTCTTAGACAGGGGGGCACAGGCCACCACATTAACCCTTTTCACTGCCCTGAGTGAGCTAGAAGGGGGTTGGGTGAGGCTGGAAGATGGCCGCCAATTGCCGCTTCGCCTCCTGGTGCCTGTCAATGACGGTACTCACTGCGTCACCGAACGAAAGCCCTGAGGTGAAATTGGGGGGTCCAGGAGAAAGGACTTATCCTTATCTTTAATACCCTATAAACTGAGCCACAGGTGCCTCTCTGTGGCAACCAGTGCTGCCATTGAACGGCCTATGGCGCGGGCGTCTGCTTTGTGGCATGGAGCATGAGGTCCATGGCTCAGCAGAGTTCAGCTACCATATGAGGTTCCAACCTCTCACCACCATCAAGCTCTGTCAGTTTTGTGTGCAGGGCTGCACCCGCTTGGCCTGCTGCCATGTAGGCCTTACCCACAAGGGTCAAAGTAGCTCTACAAGGCTTGGTTGGAAGGGCAGGCTTCCTCAATTCGGGCGATGTAGGTGAGATATAGCTCAAAAGCGTCTCTTCAATCCCTGGCATCACCCAATTCCCATGACTTTAAAGACCTATAATAAATAAAGTCAGAAAGTCAGAAAGTGGTCATCTAGCTTAGAATGGACAACACTAACTTTCTCTTCAGGCCAATCTAAATTAAACTTAGACACAGCATGTGTCACCACCTCAAGGAGCTCCTCGAATGCCACTGATTGAAACCAGTGAGCAAAGTCAGGGGATAGGGCAAGAGAATGTGAAATACCCATGATTGAAGCCGCCGGGCTGCCTCAGTGGACTTGGGACTTGAACCACAAGTCACAGATGAAGCTGAAAATACAGCCAGGCGGGGTTGGAGATTGCAAAGCGGGAATCCCTTGCAATGCTCGCAGCTGGGTCCCTTGAGAACCGATCGGGCAAGTTTGTCTCCCAATGAAGCAATGCAAAGAGAGTGGGGCACGGATGCACACATCTCTTAAAATGTTTGTATTGCAACCTACTTCTCCCTGCCTAGCTCTTGAAATATATATATATATATATATATATATATATATATATATATATACGTATATATATACATACATATACATGTATGTATATATATACGTATATATATATATATATATATATATATATATATATATATATATATATATACATACATATACATGTATGTATGTATGTATGTATATATATATATATATATATATATATATATATATATATATATATATATATATATACATATACATATATACATACATATACATATGTATATATATATATATATATATATATATATATATATATATATATATATATACATATACATATATACATACATATACATGTATGTATGTATATATGTATATGTATATATATATATATATATATATATATATATATATATATATATATATATATATATAGATATACAGGGAGTGCAGAATTATTAGGCAAATGAGTATTTTGACCACATCATCCTCTTTATGCATGTTGTCTTACTCCAAGCTGTATAGGCTCGAAAGCCTACAACCAATTAAGCATATTAGGTGATGTGCATCTCTGTAATGAGAAGGGGTGTGGTCTAATGACATCTACACCCTATATCAGGTGTGCATAATTATTAGGCAACTTCCTTTCCTTTGGCAAAATGGGTCAAAAGAAGGACTTGACAGGCTCCGAAAAGTCAAAAATAGTGAGATATCTTGCAGAGGGATGCAGCACTCTTAAAATTGCCAAGCTTCTGAAGCGTGATCATCGAACAATCAAGCATTTCATTCAAAATAGTCAACAGGGTCGCAAGAAGCGTGTGGAAAAACCAAGGCGCAAAATAACTGCCCATGAACTGAGAAAAGTCAAGCGTGCAGCTGCCAAGATGCCACTTGCCACCAGTTTTGCCATATTTCAGAGCTGCAACATCACTGGAGTGCCCAAAAGCACAAGGTGTGCAATACTCAGAGACATGGCCAAGGTAAGAAAGGCTGAAAAACGACCACCACTGAACAAGACACACAAGCTGAAACGTCAAGACTGGGCCAAGAAATATCTGAAGACTGATTTTTCTAAGGTTTTATGGACTGATGAAATGAGAGTGAGTCTTGATGGGCCAGATGGATGGGCTCGTGGCTGGATCGGTAAAGGGCAGAGAGCTCCAGTCCGACTGAGACGCCAGCAAGGTGGAGGTGGAGTACTGGTTTGGGCTGGTATCATCAAAGATGAGCTTGTGGGGCCTTTTCGGGTTGAGGATGGGGTCAAGCTCAACTCCCAGTCCTACTGCCAGTTTCTGGAAGACACCTTCTTCAAGCAGTGGTACAGGAAGAAGTCTGCATCCTTCAAGAAAAACATGATTTTCATGCAGGACAATGCTCCATCACACGCGTCCAAGTACTCCACAGCGTGGCTGGCAAGAAAGGGTCTAAAAGAAGAAAAACTAATGACATGGCCTCCTTGTTCACCTGATCTGAACCCCATAGAGAACCTGTGGTCCATCATCAAATGTGAGATTTACAAGGAGGGAAAACAGTACACCTCTCTGAAGAGTGTCTGGGAGGCTGTGGTTGCTGCTGCACGCAATGTTGACGGTGAACAGATCAAAACACTGACAGAATCCATGGATGGCAGGCTTTTGAGTGTCCTTGCAAAGAAAGGTGGCTATATTGGTCACTGATTTGTTTTTGTTTTGTTTTTGAATGTCAGAAATGTATATTAGTGAATGTTGAGATGTAATATTGGTTTCACTGGTGAAGATAAATAATTGAAATGGGTATATATTTGTTTTTTGTTAAGTTGCCTAATAATTATGCACAGTAATAGTCACCTGCACACACAGATATCCTCCTAAAATAGCTAAAACTACAAACAAACTAAAAACTACTTCCAAAAATATTCAGCTTTGCTATTAATGAGTTTTTTGGGTTCATTGAGAACATGGTTGTTGTTCAATAATAAAATTAATCCTCAAAAATACAACTTCCCTAATAATTCTGCACTCCCTGTAGGAACCTGAAGACAAAGAAGCTGAAGTAATGTGACGTAGATGCCCTTATATGGACTTATTGGTGCGTAATCATTTCGTCACGTTGAGCCATTAAATTGTCGTGTGTGCACAGAGCTTCAGACACAACTTACTCACAGTAGCATTCACATAGCACCAGCCCTGTTGCAGCGTACAGTTCCCTGAAAAAGGAACTGTATTTATATTAATCTGGAAATGTAACTGAATTAACCAATATATTGTTGTAAATTATATTATTTAAAACTAAAAGAAATGCTTTTCTTCTTCGGGAAATCTTTGTATGACCATCTAATCTGTTAAAACTAGGGTTAGTGTATACATGGAGGCGTATATAGTATATGAGTGACATAAAGGTGTTCCTCACTGAGCACGCTGGTGACGATGACGAGTCCAGTGATGCTCAGGCCTGTGAAGAACCGTAACACTGCAAACATGATGATGGAGGAGGAGAACACGCTCGCCATTGCAAAACACAAGGCCAGCACATACGAAACCAGCAGCATGGACTTACGGCCGTATCTGAGGAGCAACATTACACTGATATGTACAAGAATGTCCAGGCTGGAGGAGAAACCAGGAAAATTCAGTGCAATTCAGGATGCTTTAATATAAATATAGATTAATATTTTATTATCAGTCAATTAATCAGTCAATGTGGCCAATTAATACTGTGGTATAAAGGATTACACCTTAAATTACAGTTTACAGATTTAGAGAACAGATTTAGAGAACAGAGGTAAAAAATAAAATATGAAGCTATCATTTAATCTGATATTTCAGAGTGTTTTAATGTGACCTGTCACTTAAGCTGCCAAATATAGCTGCTCCTAACATCACTCCAACAAAGAAGATGGTAGCCATCACTTTATTCATCCCTTTGTTCTCACACACCAAATCCCACTGAGAGAGAGAATGACAGCATGTGAGAGAGAGAGAGAGAGAGAGAGAGAGAGAGAGAGAGAGAGAGAGAGATTAAAATCATAACAAGGGTCCTAAAGAAGATGCTAATTATTCTAACATGAGACTACCTGATGGTTTCCTGATGGAACGTACCTCTGTAGCTAAAGTGCTGATGAAGGTGCTGTTATCGTATGTCCATCCATTCTGACATTCAACAACTGAAACATTTGTGACATTCAACTCATCATCTAAAAGATGGAACTGTGGTTCTGAGAACATGTGGCAGGAAGTGAAGGTCCCGTCTTCCTGTCTGGGAATGCTGATGTTCAATCTCTGCTCTTGTGTTAGATTCCTATCCACAGAGCCAAGGTTGCAGTGATGAGGAGGGATAGCACCGATGTAGTTGTTTAGCAGGAAGTGACATGGGAGCGTGAACCGACCAATAAAACTGAGGAACACAATCATCTTCTGGAACCTTCCAAAGCCATCAAGGTCCTCCAAGAGATCCTCAAATTTCATTGTGAAATGCTGTGAAGCTAAAACAGCTTTATCCTCTGATGTGGTGATGTTTATGCGTCTGCATTCGTTCTCTCACTCCCTCTAGCAATTTCTCTCTCTAATCTCAACCAAATATCAAATATCTTATATTCCAAAGGTCAAATCGAGTGTGAGAAATCTCTAAACTCATTGTAAATCTTTGACTCCTAGGTGAATCTAGATTTCATGCAATGATTCAGCAAGAATCAGATTTATATTCAAATTCAAACCACAGAGAACATTTCTGAAATCTTCAAACAAAATAATCACAGTTAGATACTTAGATACTAACTTAGATACATCAGGAAAACACTGATGATGTAACTTTATGGTGATTTATTACTTCAAACAAACACTAATCTATCGTCTTTGTATTGTCTTCATGTGCTCTGTTTTGCTGTTCTGTCGAGTATCAGTTTTCTTTTTTCCACTGTTTCCTGGTTTTGTTTGTTTTGTGTTTTTATTTAATAGACTTTTTTTTTTTTTTTAGCTATTCCTGCATTTGGGTCTGAATTTTATCACAAAGACACCCCTACTGTAAGAGCCATTTTTTTGGTTAAAGGTAAAATGGTAATATGTGCTATAGGAGCACCCATACCCTTTATTTGATACTTTTATTTTGAATATTTTGAATTTATACTCTATCATTTAGTTTGATAGAGCTTGAGAGGGCCTTAAAGTTAAGATGGCCGCCGCTCACCCTGTAGTGTAATCTAGAGAACAAAGGAAAGACATGGAGGCATATAGTTCTTTACAGGCCTTTTGGATTTTGGAGATATTTTTGTTTGTTTGATCTCTCATTGGATATACTTTGTACCACTTTAACCATCTTGCCTGCTAATCATTTCTAAGCTATTGGAGGATCCTTGTTTATTCATGTTTGCCACCTTGCCTGTCTGCCTGCCTGCCTGCCTGTCTGCTTGCCTGCCTATCTGCTATCTTACTCGCCTGTCTACCATCCATCCATATCACCCTTCGAAGGTACAATTTATAATTTATTTGAAAGCTTGTCAAAGGACCGACTAACGTCAAACACATTTGAAATATGACATACCTACTTTCTGACAGAAGGATTCTGCTACTCTCACACCCAGCAGGATCACTTCTAGCCATTTGGTGGAAAGTTTTCTTTAGATTATTCTTTCTGGCCTTTTATAACCCTTTTCCCCTGGATTTTTGGTTTTCTTTTCCTTTTTTTTTCAGTGAACATGACTCCACATCTGTTTTGGTTGGGGGGGGTCCAAGTCCAGTTTTCTGTGGAGGATGCTGCCTCACTTCTTGCCTGCCTAGGATGTTAGCAGCCTGATTTGCTCTTTTGTTGTTTTCTCAGTGCCCTGCGACATCACCCCAGACCTGATCCTGTGGGGAACACCGCTTTACTTCCTGTTTTCCTGTGGATATTGCCTCCTCACTTCTTGTCCGCAGGGAATGTTGCAGGCCCGTATTTGTTAGCATTTAGTTTTTATTTTTTTGTGTGTGTGGACATTTCTGGGGGCACGGTGGCCTAGTGGTTAGCACGTTCGCCTCACACCTCCAGGGTTGGGGGTTTGATTCCCGCCTCCACCTTGTGTGTGTGAAGTTTGCATGTTCTCCCTGTGTAATGAGTCTGTCTGTGTTTCTGTCCTGTTTCTGTCTGCTGTCTTTCCCGGTTGTTAATTGTTTGCTCCGCCCACTCTTTGGTTTCCATGGACATTCATTGTACTCCTTCTCTCCTTCAGGTGTCTTGTCTTTGTCTTTAATTAGTTCTGCTGTGTGATTGGTTCTTGTCTCTTATTTATACTCTGTTTGTTCACTTCCCTGGTGTTGGTCGTTGCTAGATGTTGGATGTCGGTGTGCCTGTTCCTGTTTCCTGTTAGCTCTGTGTTCTGCCCTGTTCTGTTCTGTCTGTTTAGCTGTTTCTTGGGAATACCAGGTGCTGTAAGCTCCTTCAATTGGGGAATCCCCCTGATACAAACAAAACAAAATGTCTGCTGGATCCATGTGGTTGGTCGTTCTGTCACGATGCAGGACAAAGGCGAGTGAGGATCCAAATGCAGATTTTAAAGTTTAATAGTCCAAAACCACAAGAAACAGCTAAACAGACAGAACAGAACAGGGCAGAACACAGAGCTTACAGGAAACAGGAACAGGCACACCGACATCCAACATCTAGCAATGACCAACACCAGGGAAGTGAACAAACAGAGTATAAATAAGAGACAAGAACCAATCACACAGCAGAACTAATTAAAGACAAAGACAAGACACCTGAAGGAGAGAAGGAGTACAATGAATGTCCATGGAAACCAAAGAGTGGGCGGAGCAAACAATTAACAACCGGGAAAGACAGCAGACAGAAACAGGACAGAAACACAGACAGACTCATTACACCCTGTGCCTCGGGGGTTTCCTCCGGGTACTCCGGTTTCCTCCCCTGGTCCAAAGACATGCATGGTAGGTTGATTGGCATCTCTGGAAAATTGTCCATAGTGTGTGATTGTGTGAGTGAATGAGAGTGTGTGTGTGCCCAGAGATGGGTTGGCACTCCGTCCAGGGTGTACAGTATCCTGCCTTGATGCCCGATGACGCCTGAGATAGGCACAGGCTCCCCATGACCCGAGGTAGTTCGGATAAGCGGTAGAAGATGAGTGAGAGAGAGAGAGTGGACATTTCTTTTTATATGCCACCGTGTGCCTCACTCCTCCCACCTGGATCTCGCTGGGTTCCTGGTTCCCCCAGATTTTTTGACGATATGGGATCGGCACGTCGGGACCCGCAATTCGAGGGGGAGTTACTGTCAGGACTTTTTCCTGCTGCCATGTGTTGTTTTTTTTTTTTTACATTTTGTGTTCTTGTGTCTTTTTCCCAGTGTTTCCTGGTTTTGTTTGTTTTGTGTTTTTATTTAATATTTGGGAATTTTATCATCAAGACATCAAGATGATTATTATTATCATCTTGATTGATGATTATTATTCATATTATTATGAATTTTATTATCAAGACATCCCTGTTTTCCTACAACATCTGAATTTTCTTTCAAATAATTTCAGTGAAAGGGCATTTTATATATATATATATATATATATATATATATATATATAATTTATAATAACATGTCAAGGGGAAATGTTGAGTCTGCATGTGAGCAGCTATGTAACTGAATGAAAAACAGAATTTCTTCACACTAACATGGAAAATGAAAAGAACCAGAGAACAACCCTTACACAGATTACTATCTGCCTTTATTTAGAGAGATTTAACAGAAGAATTTAAAAATAAAATTGTGTGTGTGTGTGTGTGTGTGTGTGTGTGTGCGTGCTATTGCACAGTGTCTTCAGTCATGTCTAATTTCAGTGGAGATTTACTCTGTTCCTGTGTGTTCAGGCAGAATGAGCTCTTTCTGCAATATAAATAATAATAATAATAATAATAATAATAATAATAATAATTGTTATTATTATTATTTCACATACATTTCACATGCATTTTGTTAACATTACTGGCAGCATATACACTGTATTTACTAATAAACACAGTAACATGAATATTAATTATTGTTTAAATGTAAATTATATTTTATTCAGTGAATAAAACTAAAATAAAAGTGCGTTTTCATTTTTGAGGTAAAAAGAACAGAAGTATGAAAGTATAAATGCTGACGTTTCCCTCAGCTTCACACAATAAAAATGTAAAAGTATTTGTACCTGATCTGTTCAATGTCCTCAATGGTCTCTGGCAAGCGAGCATTGTTGGTTTCAGGAAGTAGGAGAGCCACAAGACCAGACAACACAGCCATTACACCAAACACAACCTGAGGGAGGTGAAGCCACAAGTCCTCCAACAGCATGACAAGAGGAGAGATGGACGCTCCCAACCGACCAATGAAACTAACAAAACCCAAACCGTTCTGTCTGTTTAGAGAGAGTGTGTGTGGGCAGAGTCAGCGGCAGAAAAGGACATTAACACCTTGTGGGTGTATGTGTGTGTCTGTTAGTGTGTACCGTAACACTGTAGGGTAAAGCTCAGTGGTGTACAGGATCATGGTGGTGAAGGAAGCTTCTGACAGGCCCTTACCTAACACCGTAATAACAGTGCGAAATGTCCAGAACTCTACACAAACACACACACGCAAAAATGTCTTTTTTTCAACAAAAAAAACATTCAAACAATAAATACTATGAATAATTAAGATGCCTCAGTAGCATTATTTTTTCACCTTTAGGAGTGATGATTGTGATGATGATACACACTCCTGTGAGGACCTGTGTTCCTACTTGGTTGACTCTTCGACCGAATTTTTTCAGACTGAAGTAAATGATGAATTTAGCGGGTAGCTCGATGATGGCATAGATGAAGTGTGTAAGGTAAATGTCCAGACCAAAGCCTGTAATGTTTAAACTAATGCCATAGTATGTGGAGGCCACACCGTACCTAGAGCACGAGGCAAACCAGGACGTCACTTCTTTATAAATATATATTTTGTTTTCCATATTTTTTCAGCATTTTTTATTTATTATTATTTCAGTTTTTATTTTGACAACAATTATTATTATTACTTAACCTTGATTTTCTAAATTTCCGAGTTTATGCACTTACACACAATAACATTCATGTTATATTTATTTGTTTATTTGTTTATTTAAATTAATTATTCTCAGTATGTCTGCATGTTTACTGACTCCAGCTACAGACTGTGACTATATTCAAAAACAGACTCAAATATTTTGATGTATTATAATAATAATAATAATAATAATAATAATAATAATAATAATATACTGTAGTTCCTATAGAAATAATTAAAGAACATTATAAGGCATTATTATAATTTTAAAAGCAAACCTTACTGACTGTTCATCATTTACCAGACACACACACACGAAAACACACTCACCACAGAATACTGGTGTAGATGGCGATCCTCCTCAAACGTGGAGTTTTTAGGAGGTCTAAATAAGTATAATTATGACTCTGTTTTTCTCCTGATATAATCTCATACAGAGTCTGAAAGCGAGACAGAGAGAGGGAGAGAGAGAGAGAGAGAGAGAGAGAGAGAGAGAGAGAGAGAAATAGAGTGAGTGAGAGAGGGAGAGAGAGAGAGAGAGAGAGAGAGAGAGAGAGAGATGGAATTTAAAACATATTTCCATGATTGACATTCTGACACCACTGACATAATTCCATCACATTTACACTAGTTTCACATCAGAGTGTTTGGCAGTCTCTCTCAGACACTATGGGATCGATTCACAGACCTCTTGCTCTATATTTGTCATCAATCAGATCTTATGTTTGCTAGTTTCCTCACTTCAGGTAGAGATGATTGCATGGCTTTTGAAAGGTGGCCTAGTTTTTTGCCTCCTGCCTTTCAGTGGTGAGTGCACTCAGAAAGTCATGGTAAAAAAAGTGTCTTCTCAAAGAGCCACATGCCAGGCAGATCTACTGGTGGCAGTAGATACTGTGAATATCGGCCACACCTGTAAAACTGAGTCATAAAAATATCTCAGTTCTCCTTCTCCAGGTTTTAACAAAAAGAGTTGCTTACTGTAACTCATCTTCTGTAGGAACACCTTTTTCAGTTTCATGGCATTTCAGCCCAGGTACATTTAAAAAAAAAAAAGTCAATGAGTCCCTGTCCTCGTTCCTGTAGTGGTAGTGCTGCAGCTCTAATCAATGATGCCCTGACCAAAAGAAATCCAAAGTGATCTTTTGCAGACTTGTGATCTGTGTCTTTGGTGGATTTAAAGTAGAAATTTATGCCAAACCATAGAGGCAACCAGATTATTGATTACTAAAACACACTCTCTAAATGACATCTGGGTCAACAACATTTCTATTTTAACTTTTTTTTTGCACAGACCCTCTCCTTTTCCCCTCCCAGTTCTTTTTTTGATATCGTTGTGTGCCGTGAAAAAACTCAAAACCTTTGATCCCATTGCTTCCTCACTACAACCCACCAGGTAAACCGGGTGCTTTTGTCTCTCCTCTCTGTCTCATCTGTAAAGACTCACATTTATCACAAATACCTTTTGTAGAAGAAGCCTGCTCCTAGTCATCTGCACATGCAGCAGGTAAACTGAAACCAGTCAAATGCTTTCAGCATCTCAGATCAGAGGTAATGGTATTAAACGTTGGATTGTGGAGGTGGTGGGATTAAAAGTCACAGATGGTGAAATAAACACGTGGAATTACAGTAAAACAATTTAGTGCAAAAAGACTGCAGGAAAATCCATCACCAATATCCAAGAACAGATTAGAGTAAAAGAATATCCTGTGCACAGAGTTAATGAAGTTAACACCTGAGGTTTGATTTTGGAGGTAAATTCTGATCTCCTGTTAACATTTGCACATTTCTGCAGGTGTTTATACGCTTCTGCTGTCTTTCCTTTCACAATCAGCCAGCGAGCCGACTCAGGGAGCAGCCTAACATCAAAACAAAAAACACCATGTATCACACACACTGTAACTAATGACGGGTAACTGGTCAGTAATGAAGTGGTAACTGGTCAGTAATGGAGGGGTAACTGGTCAGTAATGAAGTGGTAACTGGTCAGTAATGGAGGGGTAACTGGTCATTAATGGAGGGATAACTGGTCAGTAATGGAGCGGTAACTGGTCAGTAATGGAGGAATAACTGGTCAGTAATGGAGGGGTAACTGGTCAGTAATGGAGCAGTAACTGGTCAGTAATGGAGGAATAACTGGTCAGTAATGGAGGGGTAACTGGTCAGTAATGAAGAGGTAACTGGTCAGTAATAAAGGGTTAACTGGTCAGTAATGGAGGAATAACTGCTCAGTAATGGAGGGGTAACTGGTCAGTAATGGAGAGGTAACTGGTCAGTAATGGAGGAATAACTGGTCAGTAATGAAGGGGAAACTCTTCAGTCATTAAGGGGTAACTGGTCAGTAATGGAGGGTTAACTGGTCAGTAATGGAAGGGTAACACCTCAGGAATGAAGGGGTAACTGGTCAGTAATGGAGGGGTAACTGGTCAGCAATAGATGGGTAACTGATAAGTAATGGAAGGGTAACGCCTCAGTAAAGAATAGGTAACTGATCAGTAATGGAGAGATAACTGCTCAGTAATGAAGGGGTAACTGGTCAGTAATAGAGGAATAACTGAGAAGTAATAGAGGGGTAACTGTTCAGAAATTAAGGGGTAACTGGTCAGTAATGAAGGGGTAACTGGTCAGTAATGGAGGAATAACTGCTCAGTAATGGAGCGGTAACTGGTCAGTAATGGAGGAATAACTGGTCAGTAATGGAGGGGTAACTGGTCAGTAATGGAGGAATAACTGGTCAGTAATGGAGGGGTAACTGGTCAGTAATGAAGAGGTAACTGGTCAGTAATGGAGGGTTAACTGGTCAGTAATGGAGGAATAACTGCTCAGTAATGGAGGGGTAACTGGTCAGCAATGGAGAGGTAACTGGTCAGTAATGGAGGAATAACTGGTCAGTAATGAAGGGGAAACTCTTCAGTCATTAAGGGGTAACTGGTCAGTAATGGAGGGTTAACTGGTCAGTAATGGAAGGGTAACACCTCAGGAATGAAGGGGTAACTGGTCAGTAATGGAGTGGTAACTGGTCAGCAATAGATGGGTAACTGATAAGTAATGGAAGGGTAACGCCTCAGTAATGAACAGGTAACTGATCAGTAATGGAGGGGTAACTGGTCAGTAATGAAGAGGTAACTGGTCAGTAATGGAGGGTTAACTGGTCAGTAATGGAGGAATAACTGCTCAGTAATGGAGGGGTAACTGGTCAGTAATGGAGAGGTAACTGGTCAGTAATGGAGGAATAACTGGTCAGTAATGAAGGGGAAACTCTTCAGTCATTAAGGGGTAACTGGTCAGTAATGGAGGGGTAACTGGTCAGCAATAGATGGGTAACTGATAAGTAATGGAAGGGTAACGCCTCAGTAATGAACAGGTAACTGATCAGTAATGGAGAGATAACTGCTCAGTAATGAAGGGGTAACTGGTCAGTAATAGAGGAATAACTGAGAAGTAATAGAGGGGTAACTGTTCAGAAATTAAGGGGTAACTGGTCAGTAATGGAGGGTTAACTGCCAGTAATAGAAGGGTAACTCCTCATGAATGGAGGGGTAACTGGTCAGAAATGGAGGTGTAACTAGTCAGTAATGGAAGGGTAACTCCTCTGTAATGAACAGGTAACTGGTCAGTAATGGAGATGTAACTGGTCAGTGATGAAGAGGTAACTGGTCAGTAATGGAAGAATAACTGGTCAGTAATGGAGGAATAACTGGTCAGTAATGGAGGAATAACTGGTCAGTAATGGAGAGCTAACTGTTCAGTAATTAAGGGGTAACTGGTCAGTAATTAACAGGTAATTGGTCAGTAATAGAGGGTTAACTGGTCAGTAATGGAAGGGTAACTACTCAGGAATGGAGATGTAACTGGTCAGTAATGGAAGGGTAACTCCTCAGTAATGAACAGTTAACTGGTCAGTAATGGAGAGGTAACTGGTCAGTAATGAATGGGTAACTGGTCAGTAATGGAAGGGTAACTCCTCAGTAATGAACAGTTAACTGGTCAGTAATGGAGAGGTAACTGTTCAGTAATTAATGGATAACTGGTCAGTAATGAAAAGGTAACTGCTCAGTAATGGAAGGGTAACTGCTTAGTAATGGAGGGATAACTAGTCGGTAATGGAGGGGTAACTGGTCAGTATGTATGTTTACCTGAATTATCCAAATGAATTTTTTTTTTTGTTTTTAAATACTTTTTTAAAAGTATTTTGTCATATTTTGGTGTTTTGTGTGATATTTTAACTAATAATTAATATAAGATATTGGTAAATGAATATGTAAGTGATACATGCTTGATGCCTTACCACCAGGTTGCCACAGCGATCACAAGGGGGGAGGAGACTGTAAGTATCATTATCCTCCAATCAGTGATCAGGTAGGCAATGCCCGCTAGCAGGGAATTCCCCACTGACCAGACCACACTGCTGGCCACACCAATAATGGTGCGATGCTCAATGTCCACCCACTCGATGGCTATAAATAAAAAGATTATAATAATATAAATAACAAGATTTTAATATTGTTGTATTGCTCATTAGTAATCACACTGTACTGCTGTAGCTTCACTTGATTACTGATGGTCACCATGTGACTGAGTGACTTCTTCCAGGTTTGTTATGTGTCACTCACAGTAAATCACTGATTTAACTGAAGCAACTGCCCTTTACATTTTTTAGTATTGAGCATCAGTAATTATGATACAGTTTTTAAACAGGAAATGAGTGAAATAATCAAAGACTTGTCCTACAGCCCAGGGTGAGGGCCTCCTCTAGTGGCAGGCAGCTAAATTGTCTTTAAGTGCTGTGACAAACACCGGTGCTCTGTTATTTAGTAATCATGCTACAGTGATTATTAACAATCATGGTCAAGCCATGGTCAAGACACACACACACACACACACACACACACACACACAAACACATAAATAACGGGCCATAACTGAATCAGGTGAAGCCTCTACAGCCAGATGTTTCTGTTATCATTATTCTGTCATTTAAAAAATTACTTTAAAAGCATGCAGTGTGAACAGATCCTTATGTTTCTGCTTATTTTGCAAGTTATTCCAGACAGTGAGAGCAGCACATTTACATGCCTCTTTCCCAGTTCATTGAGCACAAATGGAACAGACAGTAAGAGAGTTCCAGAGATCAAAGTCTGCAGCTCTGAAGATGTGAAGATAAAGAAGCAGACCATCCAACACAATCTTACAACATACAACATACGATGAGTGAGGGCTTTAACACGTGTGATGAACCTCAGAGCCCCGCACTCAACATATTCTAGAGCAGAAATATAGATCACATCATAACAGACCAGCACAGACATAAATGTGGAGGCAACAAGCTGCAAAGGAAAGGCAGGAATAGATTCTAACATTAAAACACAGTTTCACTGACTGTCTTTTCATCAGTTGCAAAACATGAGGCACAAAGGAGAGAGAGAGAGAGAGAGAGAGAGAGAGAGAGAGAGAGAGAGAGACAGAGAGAGAGAGAGAGAGAGAGAGAGAGATCCCAAGATATTTGTACTAATATTTATATATTATATTTTATATTTGCAATTAAAATTGTATTGTAAATGTAATTGAACTGTCCATGCTAAACTGCTCAATAATGATGTAAACTGTCCTGTATTTCATTAATGCTATGAAACTGTGACACAGTTACAGACGGTGTTAAGGTCAGTGTGACAGCCGTCCACTGAGTCTCTGATACTTTACTCTTTAACCAGCCTTCCGGCATTACTGCAGAGACACAGTGAGACATTACACAAAACGCTCACTGTTTAATGAGTTACACTCCTGTTTTATGTGTGTGTGAAATCTGTACACTATTCATTCCTGTGTCCTACACACACAACACACATTTATACACAAACATTCAATACTATTTCTCTCCGCTTATAGGGTGCTATTACTTTTGTCTTGATTGAACAGCTACACTTGTTTGTGTCCATATATAGCTTTGTTTTGAATCTTTCTAGTTATACAAAAAGTTCACTAAATTGGTAACTTGTAACTGAAATGAATAAAAAGTGATTAAAATTTGACCGAGGACTTGTAAATGAAACCAGTCACTCATGTCAGTGAGAAGCCTTATGTGGAAATCCACATCCTATAATAACTGGATTATTGGTTTCCACCATCAACTGATCATTATAATGTTGAAAACCAGTGTGCAGATTCCTAATGGGAAGAGTTTTTTAGGTAATCTTTAGCCTGTCTGAAGTGTTAAGTGTAAGAACCCTGAGACATGTGGACTCACTGAGAACAATGGCCACTGTGCTGATTCCAGACAGGCTGAATCCCGTCAGGAAGCGGAACGCTGCGAACATGATGAAGTTGGTTGACACGGCACTGGCCACGCTGAAGATGATGGCCGAGATGTAGGAAACCAGCAGCATGGTCTTACGGCCATACCTGAACACATTAAACCCTCTCTGATAAAATCAGTGCAACAATCAATATACAGGAATGAAATGATTTTTCATCATTGAAAACATCAGAAAGTCAAACATTTGAAAGAAAATGACAACTGGAGACAATTTAACCTACAAAAAAACATGTTAGTAACATCTCACATCAAAGTCATCTTACTTGTCACAAAGAACACCGAAAAACACGGCCCCGAACATGACTCCGATGAAGAAGACGGTGGCCGAGGCTTTAGTCAATCCCTTTGTGGTACACACCAGATCAAACTGAAGAGAAACAAACATGTGAAGGACATGATCTTATATCACAAATCTCACTCAGAACATTCCAGATATTACCTGTGTGACCAAAGTGGACTTGTTGGAGTCATACACCCATCCACTCTGACACGGAGCCACAGGAAGTTCTGTAGCATTAGATGAGTTCGTCAGAAAATACAACTGAGGTTGTAAGAACATGTGACAGGAAGTAAAGGTTCCATCTTCCTCCTTTGGAATGCTGACAGTCAGTCTCTGCTCCTGGCTCAGAGACTCACCACGATAGTCCAGAGAGCTGAGGTTACAGTGATGAGGCGGCGTGGCGGCGATGAAGTTATTCAGCAGGAAATGAAATGGGAGGGTGATGCGTGGGAGCACCATCAGTAAGAACAGCACTATCTGGTAACATCCAAAGCCATCAGCCTCTGCCAGAACGTTCTCAAACGTCATCTTCAACTGGAAAATATTAATTATGTCAGTATAATGTTCAGTATAATGTTCAGTATAATGTTCAGTATAATGTTCAGTATAAGTGTATAGGGTTTAGTTGTCAGCGATGATAGAAAATGTAATTTAGAATCTTTTAATTTAAAAATAGACCCAAATGCAGGATAGCTAACATAAACTGGTTTATTAATTAAAAGAAACAAAAACAGGAACACAGACACAACAAAGACGTGACAAAAGACGTGACAAAAGACGTGACAAAAGACGTGACAAATAACGAGGATTCCGCACCGCCATAGGCAATGTGGCATGGCTAAATACTCATAAGTGACAAGTGACGTGACATACAGCTGAGTACGGTGACCCATACTCAGAATTCGTTCTCTGCATTTAACCCATCCAAAGTGCACACACACAGCAGTGAACACACACACACAGTGAACACACACACACAGTGAACACACACACAATGAACACACACCCGGAGCAGTGGCCCGGGGAGCAGTTGTGGGGGTTCGGTGCCTTGCTCAAGGGCACCTCAGTCGTGGTATTGCCGGCCCGAGACTCGAACCCACAACCTTAGGGTTAGGAGTCAAACTCTCTAACCGTTAGGCCATGACTTCTCAACACATGAGGGACAGATGTGCAGAGGCGGGGAGGAATAAACAAGAGCGGGGCAGACATGTGACACAGAAAATAAACAAAAACACATGGCCAAAAGTCCGGGCTGGATCATGACATTAGTATAATAGGTATATAGTATAGGTGTATAGTGTTCAGTATAGTATTCAGTATAGGTGTATAGTGTTCAGTATAAGTGTATAGTGTTCAGTATAGTATTCAGTATAAGTGTATAGTGTTTAGTATAACTGTATGAGTATTCAGTATAAGTGTATAGTGTTCAGTATAGTATTCAGTATACGTGTATAGTGTTCAGTATAGTGTTAAGTATAAGTGTTCAGTATAATGTTCAGTACACTATTCAGTATAAGTATATAGTGTTAAGTATACGTGTTCAGTATAGTGTTCAGTATACGTGTATAGTGTTCAGTATAGTGTTAAGTATAAGTGTTCAGTATAATGTTCAGTATACTATTCAGTATAAGTATATAGTGTTAAGTATACGTGTTCAGTATACCTGTTCAGTATAGTGTTCAGTATAAGTGTACAGTGTTAAGTATAAGTGTTCATTATAAGTGTTCAGTATAATGTTCAGTATACGTGTATAGTGTTTAGTATAATACTCATGGAGCAGACTGCACTCTTCTACATTCATTAATAATTGTATGGAACTTTACACTCTGATGTCTGATTATAATCCAAACATTTCTGTAGTTACACTTTAATGTCTCTTCACTAGATGTTTCCTCCTGAACATGGTTGTCATGGAGACGTCCTGTTCTCTCTCAAACACACGTCACTTTAGTCTCTGTTCTGCTTCTGCAGCTCTTCTGCAGTGTTCAGATGATTTATCAGTGTGTTATTTAAACATCTTCTGTAACATTCAGAAGGGTTCATCTTAAAGTAATGTGAAGCTCTCTGTCATAAATATAAATGATTTAAATATAATACGTTAAAGCAGCCGGAGTTCTTTATCTTTGGCCTCCGCTCAGTGTTCAGTTCATCAGCAGGAGGTCCAGACGTCTGCTGTGAGCATCTGAACAAACAGTTTCACACTGAAAGCAACGTAACCTGCCTTTAAATAAACAGCACCATATTTATTACAGCATTGTGAAATCACCAGGATTCTGTTTAACAAACGGCTGAAATCTACTGATGTCTGTATGAAATTTACAGCATGTGATAAAATCCAGGACCAAGTGTTGAACATTAACGAGACAAGATGCTGAGTAAGCTCATTATCTACACCATGTTTTTGTTTGCTTTGATCACATGTTTACTCGTTTATCTCTGAATGAAAACTGCCTTTCTGACACATTTAAACTTTAAGAATTCTTTTATTTATACCTTCTCGTCATTAACACTGTGTTTAAAAGATTTCCATCGTCTCATCTGATCTGTTTTTCTTGCACTTTGACCCACAGGAACGCAGAGACTGGATTCTTACTGAATCTGACCACATTGTATACATTGAATAAACAAATAATACACTGCTTTCCATTCTCCAGTTTAAATACTGTTACAAAGTGTTTATATGGAGACTTTACAGTTTATTCTGTATTTGTGTGTGTGTGTGTGTGTGTGTGTGTGTGTGTGTGTGAGAGAGAGAGAGAGAGAGATACGAGTGTTGAAGAGTGTTTACTCACCTGCTTGTAGTGTTTCCTGTCTGTACCCTGCAGGATGAGACCTTCTCCCTATCCCTGTACATTCACTTAATCAGTCCTCCTCTTTACTCTCCGCTTATCTCTGTCACAGTCTACACCAATCAGCTCTTACAGATTTAAATATTTATATGAGATGCTTAAAGTGTTTTTAGTTATTTATTGATTATATTTTAGATGATATAATGAGTCAAATGTATTGTTTACCTATTGTTGAAGTGTATCAGAGACACACAGTGTTAGAATCCCAGTCCCTCTCAGGCTCCTGAAGGAATTCTGACCAAACCTCTAATCTGATCCCAGAGAATTATTCAGTGTTCAGTATTAGTGTTCAGTATTAGTGCTGTTCAGTATTAGTGTTGTTCAGTATAAGTGTTCAGTATTAGTGCTGTTCAGTATTAGTGTTGTTCAGTATTTGTGTTCAGTATTAGTGTTCAGTATAAGTGTTCAGTATTTGTGTTCAGTATTTGTGTTCAGTACAAGGAATGAACTGAATGAACAGAGAATTCATCTTAATTCTTCCCATTTAAGGAGTTCTGACAGTTCTGTCATTGATAACAGATTTCTGAACAATCCCTTTGACTCCTGCTGTGTATTTATTTGGGAATAAACTCGGCTGGATCCATTGTAGTTAGTAATTGATGCTGTGGTGGCGCTGTTAAGCTGAATAAACTGGATCTTTACTAAAGTTCTGTAAACCCCGACTGTTTGTATCTGCTGCGTTCCCTTCCTGCTCCTCAGAGCTCTTATCTGTTCTCGTCGACCTGCTCAGTTCTCCACACGTTCCTCTGATCAATATTTAACCAGGTGATTAAATCTGATCCACTCGTTCTAGTGCTCAGACTTTTCCACATGGTTTTGTTTCCCGATCGTTAAGTGCTTTTGAAATTTTCAGTAAATTCAAAAATAAACAAAATATTTTTCTATCTGTCCCTTAATTCAGTTCTTTTTCATCGAACACTTTTAAAACATTTCACAATAAAAATCTCCTCCAGGTACGAAGAGATGTTTACAGTCAAATCTGCTGTTGGATTCGTCCCTGAGAGCGACTGACCTCCAGATGTGGCCAAACCTCACGTATATCACCACAAACCTCACGTATATCACCACAAACCTCACGTATATCACCACAAACTAACATCAGTGTGAAACAGTTGTTTGTTGTTTGTGGTGTTTGTTGTGTTTGTTGTTGGTGGTGTTTGTTGTGTTTGTGGTGTTTGTTGTGTTTGCTGTGTTTGTTCTGTTTGTTGTTTGTGGTGTTTGTTGTGTTTGTTGTTGGTGGTGTTTGTTGTGTTTGTGGTGTTTGTGGCCACAGCATAGATCCACAGCTGCTTTAGTCAACATTACTGTCAAATCAGAGCATTTTACTGATTAAAGAATACAGAAGTGAGAACAGTGTAGACGTCATGGTTTACACTCAAACCCACTGCATGTCCATATATGGTGTTGTTTGTTTTTGTTGTTTTGAGGTGAGTAAACAGAGGCGAGGCGTACGTCAGAACACTGCTGTGGCTCCTGTTTATTGATAGGCATCGCTGATCATTGGGAAACTCATCAGAAATGAGGAAGAAGAGAAGCGTTAAACGATGAACATCACACGCATGCAGGATTCCCTCGTGGTGGAAACATAAAGTGATCTTTAAAGTGAGAACATCTTCCCTTCATTCTGGAATTATTCTCCGTCTTCCACTCAAGTCCTACAGCATGCAAATGTTCTGCATCAAAACCCGAGGAACCGTCTAATGAGAAGCTCTCGCTCAGGATTTAATATAACGTCAAAGAAATGTGTTGTACGTGTTCAGGACACATAATTGCCTTCATCATCATCACCATCATCATCATCATCATCATCATATCAACAGAATGTGGAGCTTCCATTCTCTATTTCAGTTTTAATAGAGAAAACCTTCACACATCCTTAACTTTATCTCCTTCAGCTCTGAAACCATTTTATTTCTGATGAAGCTCACCACTGACATCTGACTGACATTTAATAAGTACTTTATAACAAAAACAGACAAAAATTAACACTATTTTCTTATTGTTATATTACAGCCTTTTCTTCCTTTCGTAAACAAAAATAAATATAAATTTGTCTTGAAAAGTGCGTGTATTATCTACATATTTTCAACAGATGATAACAGAAGGAGCAAAACGAGCATTTTCAAAGGCATGCCAAGAGGGAGGAGTCGGGCACTATCGACCAATCAGAGGGGGCGTTAATAAGTGGGGAAATAAGATAGAGTTTTATGGATAAAGGGCAGGGCTTAAAAGAGACTATATAAGGGCGGTAGTGAGTAATAGATTTGAGGTCGAAAGTTAATTTAGGAGTGCAGCCATGTGCTGAGGAATACTACAGATAATGAGATATTTAACTCATCATCATCATCATCATCATCATGGATAAATATTGTGTAAGACTTTTCTGTCAGCTGTTCATTATAAATTCAGGATATTATTCAAACCTGTAATAAAAGTTCATTAATAATCATGAGGTTTAATATCAGCACATGTCTGGTCCAGAGAGCGACTCGGTTCCTCAGATGTTCTGATTCTGGATTCACGTCACTTCAGTTGAGAGAATTTCACTTCTCTGTGTAAGGGCTTCCAAATTGGACTGAATGAAGGTCAAAGACTTAAAGGATTTTGTGTGTGGGTGTATGTGTGTGTTTGTGTGTAGGTGTATGTGTGTGTGAGTGTATATGTGTGTGTTTGTGTGTGTGGGTGTATGTGTGTGTTTGTGTGTGTAGGTGTATGTGTGTGTTTGTGTGTAGGTGTATGTGTGTGCATGTCTGTGTGTGTATGTGTTCGTATGTGTGTGTATGTGTGTGTGTGTGTGTGTTATTCTCCCTGAATGCAGGTTGTAGTAACAGACACTGAGTGATGATGATGATAAAGTTCAGTAGTTTTGTCTTTGAGCTGTTTTGAGGGTTTCATCGTGTTCATTTCTTCTCTAACACTTATATAAACACTGTATGTTTATATGACATGTTTATAGAATAATTCAGGAGTCTACATGAGCAGCAGAAACTCTATTTGAAATGCACCTACATTAGGCCTTTATAACACCTCCATGAGCGCTGCACAGTTCAGGAAGTTTTATGTCACCTGATGAGAATTTATCTGTATTCACTTTAATCATTTTAACACTTTATTTATTTATTCACATTAAAGGTGTAGAATATGTTCACAGAGCTTCGGAACAGAAGTAGAACTGATTATATGGTCTGTGGTTTAACACAGTAGGAGCACATTGATCAGTGTCTTTGTGTTTGTATTAAACAGAATCAGCGAAATGAAGCAGGATTTTGTGATAATGTTTGAGTTTAGTGATATAAAGAGACAGATTTCTACCTGTTCACTGTTTCCTCAACTGCATCCAGAGTCTCAGTAGAACATTCATTCATTAATCTACCGCTTATCTGAACTACCTCAGGTCACGGGCGTCATCGGGCATCAAGGCAGGATACCCCCTGGACGGAGTGCCAACCCATCGCAGGGCACACACACACACTCTCATTCACTCACACAATCACACACTACGGACAATTTTCCAGAGATGCCAATCAACCTACCATGCATATTTTTGGACCAGGGGAGGAAACCGGAGTACCCGGAGGAAACCCCCGAGGCACGGGGAGAACATGCAAACTCCACACACACAAGGTGGAGGTGGGAATCGAACCCCCAACCCTGGAGGTGTGAGGCGAACGTGCTAACCACAGTGGAACAGAAATCACAAAATAAGCTGAAATATTTAGAGTAGAGTTTAAAACAGTGAGGAACTTTATAACATTCATCTGGGTGAAAAGTTTGTGCACCCTTGTGTTATTACACCATTATTTGTCCAGGATAAGGAAGATGTTTAATGTAATACTATATTTATTATATTTATAATGTACATACATTTTGTGTTCTTCAGTAAAAAAAAGTAAGTGAGATTTTAATGAAATCTATAAGAGATGTGTTTTGATATCAGCTGATGATCATGGAGCCGTCTGGAGAAGATATAAAGAATATAAGAATTATTGTAAAGAATAATAAGTTACAATAAAATATTTAAATAAATTTATAGTTCCAGATTAACTTTCTCACTCAGACTTAATGGCAGCTGAGCGTCTGTCACCTGAGGGATGGATGATGGGAGAAATCACACTAAACTAATAAAGAGCTGCAGATCAGTGAGTTCTAAAGGCCTGATGGAGGAGCACGAGCACAGAACATCATAATAATAATAATAATAATAATAATAATAATTATAATAATAATAATTATAATAATAATAATAATAATAATAATAATAATTACATGCGGTTTATTATTATGTTTTTTTAAATAATAATTTTAAATAAAAAAAATTAAATCTGGAAATATAAATCAGTTTTCAGTTTGTTTTTCTGGGGAACGTGACAATGTTCTCTGTAGGACCCTAAAACAGAGGGTTTCCCATCAGAACAGAACTGTTAATGATCCACAGAAGCTCTGAGAAGTTTTTTTCTGACAGTGAGCTCATTGTGCTGGTTTATTTCTGTCATCAGGCTGTGGGTTTAAGATCAAAATAAAATATTTGCTACAGATTTTTTACAAACTTGTGCTTGAGACATAAGAATTATTATTATTATTATTATTATTATTATTATTATTATTATTATTATTATTATTATTATTACTATTGATGTAGCTCAACTGTCAACAGTTTTGTGCCCTGTTGCAAATCCCAATTTAAACCTCTCATATTCTATTATTCCATAAACATGTACATGAACACTCCTGTGTGTGTATGTGTGTGTGTTTGTGTGTGTGTGTGTTTCTGTATGTGTGTGTTTGTATGTGTGTGTTTGTGTGTGTGTGTTTGTGTGTGTGTGTTAGAGTAAAATGGCAAGCAAAGCAGCAAGTGATGTCACACAAGTCCAGTTAATTAATCATGGAGCTTTATGGAGCTCACGCAGGTGTGTGCGATTCTTTAAGAATGTGTGTGGATTGTAGCTGTGTGTATTGGAGCATTGTGTGTGTGTTGTGAGATGGCATCTCTCCACAGGCTTTGTTAAGGCAGGTGAGGTGAGGTGTGTTATATTGTCCATAAGACCCACTCCACCAGAACATCATATTGTGTGTGTGTGTGTGTGTGTGTGTGTGTGTGTGTATGTATGTCCTGTTCAGAGGTATTTAAATAGCTGAAATATGAATGTGTCTGTTGTGTTTAGTGAGAAATAGATGTGTATCACACAGTCAGGTCTAAAAGTCTGAGTCCACGAACACTTTAACAGTTCACTGAAATCTAAATCATCCTGTATCTCACTTCAGAAGGTTGATGGGATTTACACACATGGGGGCGGAGTTTGTCTAAAACAGGGAGTGTCTCAGTTAAGCTGTTATACTCAGTGAACACCTCTAAGGTGATGATACAAATGTGAATATGAGCGGCTGCAGAACTCTGAACCCCAGCAGCAGGTGAACACCGGAGTAAGTGATGTAGTGATGTGTGTGTGGATGTCAGTGAATCTGCACTCTGTGTGTTGTGTAAGTCAATCAGGAAGTGAAGAAGGCGTGGTTAGTGTTGGACTCAGACTTTTTGATGGAACTGTACAGGTAAGTGAGAGTGACCATCGTAGGCGTGTCATTAATGAGGAAGAGAATGAGGAGAGTTGAGTGGAGTCGAAGGTGAAATGCTTGTGGATTTACATTTACAGTAATTATCTGCTTTTATATTTTGGGTCGCATGACTCCATTTTCCCTTTTTGCGCTTTCGTCGGGTAAGATTTGCCCTTTTTGTGAGCGGAGTCCAGGGCTGTGGATTTAGGCTGTGTTGTTGAAAGAGGGCGTGTGTTAGCAGGGCGGAAGCGTTGTGGGGAGGGGCTCTCCGTACGGGAGTTACCGCGAGGGGCAGAGCTCATGCTGCGGAGAGCAGGAGGAACACCGGGTTGGGAGACGGCACGCTGGGCTGTCCGCGGAGCAGATGAAGGGGCGGGGCCTGGGACCCAGGGTCTGTGGACTGTAGGGGCAGGAGTCAGGGGACGGGGTGGGAGTGTTTTGGAGGGGCGGAGCTGTGGGCGTGGCTTCTGCTGATGGATACTTGAGTGAGCACTTGCTGACTTAATGATGCTGGAGCTAACAGAACTGAGAGAGAGAGTTTTATAAACAAAATTAATTGTTATTAATAAACGGTGACAAGAAAGTAAATACACAGAAAATGTAACACTTCATAAATCTATTTGTTTATGAGGTCAGTAATGAGATTCATACATTCAATACGTGTGTAATATTATTATTATTATTATTAATAATAATAATAATAATAATAATAATAATAATAATAATAATAATTCTCACCTGGCCTGAATGAAGGAGATGGATCTCTGAGTCTGAGGCACCACCCCACGCCCTGATTGGACAAACGGCTTTTTAATGGGTGTGACTGGCCGTGGGATCCGGCTCCTTATTGGTCCGTTTGCTCCCCTTGCCCTGGCCGAGTCATCTGATTGGTGAGTTTCGTCCTCGGAGGCGGTTGTTGATTGAGTGGATCGTTTGCGCTCCAGGACGAGTCGCGCCAGTTGTGGGCGTCGACATTTACGCACCTGCTGGTTTGGACTGGTTTGTGACGACCGGTCCGAACCGGTTTCCTCTTCTGAAATGAGCACTGGGATTCGACTCCGCCTCCTTGGATGAGGCTGATGTGATGAAACTTCCTGGTCTGGCTCCTCCTCCTTCCCCGTTTCAGTGACTAGAACAAGACCTGCTTTTTCTTGGTTCTGTTCCAGTTCCACAGGTAACTCTTCAGGTTTCTCTCGCTCCTCCACCTCTATGGTTTCTTCACAGCCATTGAAGAAAGCTGACTCAGCTGATGGCTCTGGCTCTGCCTCCACTGTAGGACTGCTTTTTTCTTTTTCTATCTGTTTATCTTTCTCTCTCTCCTCGCTTTCACTGCCTCCTTCTTTTTCCTTGAGATCAATCATCTTTTTCCTCAAAAGCCAAGGCTCTTTTTCCTCCCCTTCCACTTCCTTTTTCACTTCCTTCCCCTCTTCACTGTTTTCTCCTTGTCTCTCTGCTCTTTCCCAGATGATCTCCTCCTTGCTGCTTCCTTTGTCTTCTCCCATGCTTCCATCCTTCCTCTCCTCCACCAAATCCTGCTCTTCCTCACAATGTCTCTCTGACTGTTTCCCTGTTGTCATGACGATGCGGTGTGATGTCTCTGCAATGTGCACGAATGTTCGCTCCACCTTTGCCAGTGGAGGTGATGAAGAGCGCCCAGCTGTTACTACAGCAGCAGTCACCATAGCAGCAGGCCTGAACATGAACGCAAGAGTTCCGCGTTCTGATTCGTCAGGAGCCTGTGGTGTCACTGCCCCTAATGTGCCCTGACCATCGCCAGGGGAAACGGCCCCATTACCAGCGGATATGAGCACCAACGTGCGGGACGCTTCTTCTTGATCTTGGTCACGAGTAGGTGGAGCCAGCAGTGTGGAGGCAGCGCCATCTGGGCTTCCATCACTTCCTGAATGTCGCGAGGTTTCTCTCTGAGCATCAAACATCAGAACCGTGGACAAGAAGTCAACTCGCTTTACCTTTGACTCCACCTCCAGAGGCTCCTACAGGACAAGAGCAGCAGCAGGGATGCTAATTAATGAGACCAGAATAAAGAATGACTTCACCACTAAGGTTAAAAATCACAACATGACAGTCACACAAGTCAAAATAAAATAATCTGACATTAAATAATAACCCTCAGTATTAAGTGTGTAACGTGCCCTAACACCAAACCTGTCTGAGTCACACACACAGATTCTCACGTTCAGAGCTCAGCGATAAATAAAAGATGTTTAAATAC